>NC_141990.1:210447366-210603918 GCF_049901715.1 Pseudonaja textilis
ATTGGTTGGTTCTCCCCAGCAGCCAGCTATAAAAGCAGGCTGCGGGGTCCAACCGTTTGCTGATTGCTGCGAGCCAGTTCCAGGCTTGGCAAGCACGGTCAGCCCTTTATTGTAAAATAAAGTATTGTTGCACTCATGCTCTGGTCCAGCCTCTCATTGCTCAAACTTAACAGTCCTCATTTAGCAGGAAGTGGAAAATGACATATTTTGCAAACTCGTAGGTAGCATGGCAGTTCTTAGCTAGCTGGTTTGTGTACTTGACAAATGCATATACTAATAGATTCCTACATCACTCCTGGTAACCAAGAGGTTAACACCAGTAGGCCAGGAGGTCACAATTTTCCTTGCATTTGAAAACTAGGAGAAACATTCTTGAGTATCTTTATTATCATTTGTATTAATGAGATGTTCAGAAAATATTTTTCTAGATCCTGCCCAGTTATCATTATCAAACAAAACAATAAAAAGAAAGCTTTAAAATCAGAAAAAAACCAGCAACAAATAAAACAATATGCAAGAGCCAAGAAGGTAAATTACTAAAGTTAAATAATAGATTATCATATGTATTTTTAAATGCCCAAGAAAAATCTTTATCTGGTGGAAAAGAATGTTGGCATCACCCAAGCTTTTGTGCAAAAAAGGTTCCCTAACCAGAAAAATATCATTTTTTTCTCAAATATTTGTTCCTAAATATCTGGATGAAGGACCACAAGATGTGGGTGGAACAATATTTTTAAAAAGAAATTAAAAGGACAAGACAGGCTATAACTAATATTCCTTTATGGTTTGGTTCATTAGTGTATTGTTCAGATCTCATCTGAATAGTATCTGAGTAAGAATGACTAATTGACTGTATGTCCTGTCCCATTTTTATCTTAAAATGTTTTTGCTGTCTTTTCATTTTTGTTGCCCCATCTATCTGCTACCTCTGCCCACTCTCACTTTTCAATTTACTAGGTTCAAATATATATAACTGTTATTATATTTTAGGCATACATAGGGTATCTTTTTAATGATGATAACTTGATGGTTTCAAATCAATCTTGTATTAAAACAAAATCCTGGAAAGCTGCTTTGAATGTTTTTGTGTAGTAAAGAAGGATATAACAATTGGAATGATAAAAAAGAATAAACTAATAGTTTTTTTAAAAAAATCTCTGGGAGTTAAAGGGATGTTTTGCCCAAAACAGTATGGTCTTTTGTTCCTTTCCTTTGCAATAAGAAAAATTGTTGACATAATAAAAGAGTGGTTTAAGAAACAGCCTGTTTCTTGTGCGAGTAGTCCAAAATACTTTTCTAACCTTTCTTAACTTGGAAGGCGCAATTCATATCCTCCTCTGTAATATTAGACTTCCTGTATGATGAAATTGGTGGTCTATATCAGCTGGATAGAACCAGGTGGAGGAAAGGATGGATTAAACAAGAGATCAAATGTGTTCTTAACATAAATATATTAACTCTATCCAGTAATAACTTCAGTAAGCTTTGTGGTACATCTAAAGCATTCCCCAGAAATCCCATTTCCCAGCGATATATTTGTTAAACACTCATGTCAGCCTTTTTCTCTTCTTGGCAAATAAGAAAGAGATATAAAACGTATGTTTTACCAAATGCATGATGGGCTGGGAAAAAAGGACTTCAGCCGAATGTATGAAATATGACCTGTATGATCCCATCAAGGAGAAAACAGTACTGGATGATTTGAAGAAAGGCAGTGGATGAGTATAAAGCAAGTGGATAATGCAACAAGAAGCACTTGAGTGTGCTGACAGATCGAGTTGAAAAACTGACAAGGAGTGCAGAAATCAGGAAACTGGGGGCTGGTATAATAGAATGCAGAAGACTTAAAAAAAAAAAGCTATCCAAGAAAAACCATATATAGATATATCATCTTTCTCAGGAAATAAGAATGAGAATAAATATCTATAGAATATTATTAGGCCGAAGTCAGGTGGAATGTCTCATCTAAGAGCTCTATGGATGTTTGGAGGTAATGATTTAATTTATATGCCTCATTCCTCCAGGGACCCTTCACCTTATGGAATGTCCCAAAGTTGCTTTTCCAAAAAGTAACTGGACTTTCTTCTTCTTGTTTCCTTTGAAATTTTTTTCCGTCTCATCCAAGAAGCTTCTTCAGAACTAGATGATTGAGAAGCCCCATAGACACCTTGTTGAATGTGCTTATTTGGGTGGAATAATACAGTCTCCACAAACATAGTACTTAGGAAGATAATTGTCAGTTCTGTTCAGGTGCTGCCTGATTAAAACTACTGAATTCTTTCTGCATGAGGAACAGTACTGGAAAGACACACCTTCCTGAAAGAGTAAGACATGGCCCCTAGCAGGCACCATGTGTCACATATCAAGAAGCCAGGAAAAGCACCAGGGCCAGACAAGATAATTCCTTCTTGCTTAAAAGTCTGTGCTAACCAATTGGCCCCCATCTTCACCTGAATCTTCAATAGATCACTAGAGATATGCTATGTTCCTTCCTGCTTCAAATGTTCTACCATCATCCCAGTGCCAAAGAAGCCCTCCATCAAGGAACTGAATGACTACAGATCAGTTGCTCTAACTTCTGTAGATTTTTAGTTATAAAAATATTTGAAAGGCTTGTGCTGTCCCACCTGAAAACCAACACGGATCCGCTGTTAGATCCCATGCAGTTTGCATACCGAGCAAATAGATCGACAGATGATGCTGTTAACATGGCTCTGCATTACATCCTACAACACCTTGAATCTCCAAATACCTACGCAAGGGTCCTCTTTGTAGACTTCAGTTTAGCATTCAATACCATCATTCCAGACACTCTTCTAATTAAATTAAACCAACTAGAGGTATCTGAACACACTTGTAAGTGGATCATAAGCTTCCTAACAGACAAGAAGCAGCAGGTGAAGCTAGGCGGAATCACACTCGATACCTGTACAATCAGCACAGGGCACCCCCAAGGCTGTGTGCTATCTCCACTTCTCTTCTCCCTATATACCAATGACTGCATCTCAAATGATCCATCTGTTAAAATACTGAAGTTTGCTGATAACACAACAATAATTGGTCTCATTCGAGACAACGATGAATCTGCATACAGACAGGAGGTTATACAACTTGCCTCGTGGTGTAACCAGAACAATCTGGAACTGAACACACACAAAACCATAGAAATGGTGGTAGACTTTAGATGAAACCCTCCTATACTACCACCTTTTACAATATTAGACAACACAGTATCAACAGTAGAGACCTTCACATTTCTACTATATCACATGATCCAAAATGGACACCTAACATCAAAAACATCATCAAAAAAGCACAACAAAGAATGTTCTTTCTGCGCCAACTCAGAAAGCTCAAACTGCCCAAGGAGCTGCTGATCCAGTTCTACGGATGAATTATTGAGTCTGTCATCTGCACCTCTATAACTGTCTGGTTTGGTTCTGCAACCCAAGAGGACAGACACAGACTTCAGAGGATAATTAGGACTGCAGAAAAAACAGTTACTACCAACCTGCCTTCAACTGAGGACCTGTATACTGCACGAGTCAAAAAGAGGGCTGTGAAAATATTTACAGACCCCTCACATCCTGGACAAAAACTGTTTCAATTCCTTCCCTGAAAACGACGCTATAGCGCACTGCACACCAGAACAAGACACAAGAACAGTTTTTCCCTGAAAGCCATCACTCTGCTAAACAAATAATTCCTTAACACTGTTCAACTATTTACAAAGTGTACACTACTATTACTGTTAATCTTCTCACCACTCTTTATCACTACCCCCTCCCACTTGACTGTTTCCTAGTATGATTTGATTGTTGATTGTACCCTATGACTATCATTAAGTGTTGTACGTTATGATTCTTGATTCTTAACGAATATACCTTTTCTTTATGTATACTGAGAGTATTTACACCAAGACAAATTCCTTGTGTGTCCAATCACACTTGGCCAATAAAGTATTCTATTCTATTCTAAGTACGTGTAACTGAGATGTTTCATGCACCATCCTGAGACCTTGCAAAAAGAAGAAAACAATTGTAGAAATTCTATTCAAATGCATGTTAATAGAAATTAACTTTTAAATAAAAGAAATCGCTGGCTATGTAATCTTTACTATGTCTTTGCTTATTTTCCACAGAGTGTGTCCCAAGCCACTCCAAGACCTAATGCAGCCTTCAGCTCCCTGCCACATGTGTGACAAACTTCTCATAAATACTCTGTGAATCACTTTTAAAAAGGCACATGTAAATAACAAATGGAAACATTTCAAAATAGAGCTGCAATTTAAAAGCACACTCATTAACACTATAAAGACATGCCGTCTATCTCTATGGTAACTGGGAAAGAATGCTTAAAATGACCTTACTGTGGAATCAAGGCTATGTATGACCCATTTCTTCAAAATACATGGAAGAAAGATTGCCATGTCATATGCAGAATAGGTACGTGGAGTTCATACATACTAAATCACGCAGTTTAGTAAATAAACCAGACAAAGTTCACATAATGTACTATGTTAAAAGTAAATACTATGTTTAATATAATGTGACAAAGTAGACAGCACATAATCTTTTATATGTGACCTTAGCTTGGAAAGAACTATCTGGAAGATAATTATGTCATTCCTTCATATCTTTCTTTATTACAATTATGAGATCCTAGTTTGCTGTTACTTGCTCTATTATTGGACAAGGAGAAAGAATGCCCACTTATATCCATAGAGATAGCAAGTCCAAGTGTGCATGCTGTTGTGTGGACAGATTTTCACTGTCTGTGTCACTGTATAAGACAGAGGGGGGCACTCATGCTGGTCTGGGACTTGGCAACGTAAGATAAATTGCAATAAAATTGATGAAATGGATACATGCCTTCCAAAGTCTTGAACTGCTATCACAAAAGCCTTACTTAAGCTAGATAAATAACTCTGCAATCAACACAGTTTGAAGATGATGATGATGATGATGAAGAAGAAGAAGAAGAAGAAGAAGAAGAAGAAGAAGAAGAAGAAGAAGAAGAAGAAGAAGAAGAAGAAGAAGAAGAAGAAGAAGAAGAAGAAGAAGAAGAAGAAGAAGAAGAAGAAGAAGAAGAAGAAGAAGAAGAAGAAGAACATCAACATTCAGTTCTGTCTGACTCTTGGGGATTCTATGGGCCAGGTCTCTCCACATCTTCCAATCTTCCATTACTTCTTTTGAGTTTTTCTGTGCTCTGGCTGATGTCAGCTTTGATGGTGAGTTTGAAAGTAGCTGTTTTTAAATGACTTTTGCTGGTGTAAGAGCTCCATTAAATTCAGTGTGATTATCATTCTCGGAGTCATCCTGAATCATGTGACAGGCAGCAAATAAATTTGATAATAATTGTATCTTTCTATCCATCCAGTAATCCATCCACCCCAAGCCAAAGTAACTTGGATGATCAAATGGTGAGCAGTTTTTTTAAAAGTTGTTCCATATGCACATGAGTTGATGTAATAGTTACACTAGGATTGTTCCATGCTAATTATTTATGTTTGATCAAATCTAGAGAATGGATTTGCATGCTACGATTTATCCCTGCTTTGCTTTTTCCTAAGCATTGAAAGATTTCTCTGGACCTCTGGATTTAAAGATCAGCCAAGTAAAGCTGTAATATCCATTTTGTTTCACCTAATCTTTTGCTCGTGTTAAGTGTGCTTTTTATAATACAATTTGTCTCCAGCCCTATGGCTGGGAGGGCTGAAATACAGTTTCATATATAAATAAATGTGGTTTTATGTATGTGTGATTGCCCAGACAAAATACTCCATGAAAACCCATTAATATTTATTTCCGAAAAGCACAAAACAACACACACACAAACGAATCTGAAGTGCTTCCAGTGATTTAGAAAAGGCCATCCATAAATCCATGTAATTGAGCTGACAATTACTTTAATCATTATTTTAATCACCTTGCTATTTCCAACTTTGAAATATCCCCCTTGTTCTCTTCCACATATTTCTTCAGCCTCTCTCGCAGAGCCAAGAGAGTTAAAACCAATATTTGTAGATAAAGAGGTAAACATATTTACATCCGGCGTTTCACACTTTATGCATATGTCATGCAGTGAATAGTTTTGGAGGTATGTTTGTACTATCTCTCCAGAATTTTTACAGTCTGCGGGACACAAAATCTCTATAAAGTGACTTATTGAAATAGAGGCAGATTGGTAAAACCGTTCCTCTCATATGAACTGTGAAGAATGATCCTCTAAATGAAATCAGGAAGGAACTAGACAGAATCTTGTTTAATGGTGTGACAAAATGAATCACTACTATTCCAAGCACCCATCACTGCTAAAAGAGGACCACAAATGATCTGTGAACCACTATATATTGATTACTCATGTACTACAAGTGTCGGATTTAATGTTCACAGACCATGGAAAGGCGGCAGGGACAGATGGTGCCTTAACTCTTCTCTGATAGATTTTAATAGTGAAATATTGATTTCTATCTGGCCAAGGCCTGCTGTTTAGGGGCCAAAGTCATTTGTTGGGTAGAGCTGGACACCCAGCCTGCACAGAGCAATCAATCATTTTTGGCACGGCAGGTGAAATTCTGAACAGAAGCACCTTGGATTCCCAAAGTGGTATCAAAATGCAGCCGGGGGACCCACAGGCACACAGTCCATGCATACGTATGCATACACATAAACACTCAAAGAGAGAGAGAAAGAGAGTCTCGTTCTGAAAGTCGGCTTGTAAAGCATTATTAATGATAAGACATGTTTACTGAGAAGAGCCATGGCGAATCAGAGCTGACGTGAAATAGGCTGGGAGGCTCAATGAGAAAATGAGCTTCTCGCTAAAAGGGACTATATTTTATTTAAACATCCGTCTGGGGCTGAGAACGCAGGTAATCTGTTGTGTTACAAGCCACTGGCTGTTCTTGCCATCCAGAGAGATAACACTGAGGAGCTAATAGGAACACATCAATCACAATCAGCCTGCAATTCCAGCGATGTCTTCTGTTCCTCACTCCTTTTAAAGTTCCTTAATAACGATGATAACATAGTTCGGAGCTGCTGAGAAGCTTTTCTCCCCTCAGAGAGAGAGAGAGAGAGAGAGAGAGAGAGTCGAGTCGTATTCATAAAGTGAATAGCCTGCAAAGTCAGCATCTTACTCCTAGTGCTCAGAGAGGAGCCATGGGAAATGGAGCAGGGCAAAAAGTTGACATTGGTGTGTCATGGGGATGGCTATAGACACAATGTGTGTGTGTGTGTGTGTGTGTGTGTGTGTGTGCTCTGTCATAAAGCATGGACATCAACCTCTTTTACTGCCAGCAATAGCTGTTAACTCCATTTCCCCCCCTTAGAATAAAATGCTCTGTTGACTTTTGTAACCATTCCTAAGAAAGCATACACTGTGGTATTAGTTTCAAAATAAAGCGAACAGAAAACTCCGGGATTCAGTCGACAAATGTATTTGTTAGATTTTTATCTTGCCTTTTATTACCTTTATAAGTAGCTCAAAGTGGCAAACATACCTAATATTCTTCCTTCTCCTATTTTCCCCACCACAACAACTCTACGAGGTGGGTTTGGCTGAAAGAGAGAAAGAGAATGAGTGACTGGCCAGTCAATGTTTCATTCAAAAGGTAAAATGATGCAATGGGATGTGGCTCCAATCCTTTTGCTGACTAGCTCATTTAGCTTAACATTATTATTCGCTCTGCTTTCAGAGCTATCTGAACCAAAGGTGTTAAGTTTGAGCAATGAGAGGCTGGACCAGAGCATGAGTGCAACAATACTTTATTTTACAATAAAGGGCTGATCGTGCTTGCCAAGCCTGGAACTGGCTCGCAGCAATCAGCAACTGGTTGGGCCCATGCAGTCTGCTTTTATAGCTGGCTGCTGGGGAGAACCAACCAATGGGAAAGGGGAAAGAACGCCCACATAAGTGAGTGGACCTGAGTGAGAACTTCTTGAGTCCTCAGGACATAACACCCCTTCCCCCCAGATGCGAACATGCATAGTCCTTGAGGTAGACGGGGGGTTTGTGTTGGTGCCCGGAACGGCGCAGCTCGGGAACATTGTCTGCCTGTTCGGTATCAGCCTGTGGCGGTTGAGCTGGCATAGTGTCGATAACGCTCTCTCCGGACTGGGTATCCCCGGAAACCACCGGGTCGGTTTCTGGGGTCGAGCTCCCGTGGGCTGGATCTGGTTGGTCCATTCTTTGGGCGCTGTTGCTCGAGTTCGGGTTGACCGGAACGACTGCTGGTGCAAACTGGTCATTGGGTGCGATGAGGCTGGGAGGCGGATGAGACGGCCCCCCTACGGCTGGCGACTCAGGATTCTCGTTGGCAAGGGTGCTGTGGCGCCTTCTAAGCTGGTCTATGTGTCTCCTCCAGACGCGACCATCCTCCAGCCTGACCCTATACGATCTCGGCCCGGTGACAGCGACGATCTCGCCTGGCATCCAAAGCGGGTCCCCAGCGAAATTTCTTGCGAAAACTGGCTCCTGTAACACAAAATGTCTAACCCCCGAAGTAGAAGCGAGGGGAGAGTCAGGGCAGTATTGTGGGTGCAGTCTATCCAATACGGTCCTCAGGCGTCGGCCCATCAGAAGTTCCGCTGGGGACTTATTGGTGACTGCACAGGGGTTGAGTGTTGGCTCATCAGGAACCGTGAGAGTTTGTGGTGCCAGTCATCTTTGCCAAACCTGGCGAGGGCCTCTTTGGTGGTCCGGACGGCCCGTTCAGCCAACCCATTACTCGCCCGGGTGAAATGGGGCTGTGAAAATGTGGCGAATGCCTAGGTTGGCTGTGAAACGGCTGAATTCTACAGATGCGAATTGGGGCCCATTATCAGAGACCAAGGAGTCGGGTAGTCCATGTGTAACAAACAGGCGTGTTAACGCGTTGGTGATTGCTAGTGTGGTGGTCGTGGATAGCTGCGCCCGTCTATCCACTTGGAATAGCGTCCACAACCACTAGGAACATCTTCCCATGCACGGGCCGGCCAGATCGATGTATTCTAGACCAAGGGGCACTGGCGTTCTCCCATCTGGTAGGGATGGCGATGGGGGGAGCAGGCCGGGATTCCTGGCAAATGCTGCAGGAACTTACCCAATTGACAATGTCCTTGTCTAGACCCGGCCACCATACGTAGCTGCGTGCTAATGCCTTCATTCTCACGATGCCAGGGTGTCCCTCGGCAACGCTTCCAGGACTCGGAGTGCATGGCGAGTCGGAATGACCACTCGAGTGCCCCACAGTAGACAACCCTGCAAACTGGACAGCTCCTGCATGCGAGTCTTAAAGGGTGCGAATTTGTTATCAACGTTGCCTCCCGGCCACCCCTCCCTCACCCAGTCGAGCACCTGGGCGGCGTTTGGTCTGCCTTGGTTTTAGTGGCGATGTCGAGGGCGTTGATGGGCAGGTCCAACTGGGTGATTTCGAAAATGGCGTTGACAGGAGCTGGGTCTTCAGCCGGTGCGGGTAGGGGGCAGCGGCTGAGAGCATCGGCGTGGGATAGAGTTTTGCCCGGGCGGTGGGTAAGTTTGTATGAGTAGGCCGCTAGGAAAAGTGTCCACCTTGTCATTCTAGGGGAAAGGACTTGGGGTGTCTGTTTGTCGCCGGCCAGTAGGCCCAGGAGGGGCTTATGGTCGGTGACCAGTTCGAAAAAGTGGCCAAAAAGGAATTCGTGAAACTTTTTCACGGCTGCAACAGCTGCTAGGGCTTCCTTGTCTATTTGACTGTAATTTCGCTCCGTGGCCGAGAGTGTCCTGGAGAAAAAGGCGATGGGGGCCTCGGTGCCATTGGGAAGTCTATGACTAAGGACCGCCCCAATTCCAAATGGTGATGCATCTGCTGCCAGTACTAGAGGAAGGTTGGGGTCGAATTGGATGAGCACCGCCTCTGACGTAAGTAGTGATTTGACGGCGTTAAACGCCTGGTCCTCTTTGTGCCCCCAGTGCCACGGTGACTTTTTGTCTAGTAATCTGTGGAGGGGTTCGGCTACTGAGGCTTTATGGGGTAAGAAGGATGCATAAAAGTTCAGCAGCCCTAGGAAAGCTTGTAGCTCCGTTTTGGAAGTGGGCGTGGGAGCTTCGTGGATTGCCCTGACTTTGGACTCCAGGGGATGAATGCCAGAGCGTCAATTTTATAACCCAGAAAGTCCACCTGTCTAGTGGCAATGGCGCATTTTTCTTTTTTTAACTTGAGGCCATGCTGTCTGAACCTCTCTAACACTGCTCCTACTCTCTGGAAGAGTTGGGGTCTGTCCCTGGCCGAGACCAAGATGTCGTCAAGTAGGGTACTACACCAGGAGGCCCTGTAAAATCCGCTCCATGAGGGATTGAAAAATACCGGGGCAACACTTACGCCAAATTGGAGGCGCTTACATCGGAATGCACCCCTGTGAGTAACGATGGTCTGAAGTTCCGCTGTTTGGTTATCAACAGGGAACTGCTGATACGCTTGAGACATGTCCAATTTAGCAAAATGCTGCCCGGCTCGAATGTGTGCAATAAGTGCTGAATGACGGGCACAGGGTAGGCGCTAACTTGTAGATATTTATTAATTGTTGTCTTGTAGTCCGAGCAAATTCTCAGGCTACCGTCTTTTTAAGGGGTGTGACAATGGGCGTCTCCCACTTGGCGAAATCTGTTGGCTCAATGACCCCTTGTTTTAGTAGTTTATCCAATTCGGCGTCTAGTTTTGGTCTAATAGCAAATGGAACCCTCGTGGTTTTAATCTGATTGGGACCGCCTGGGGGTCAACAGTGAACTAGATGGGGTTCCATTATAACACCCCAGCTCCTCGCTGAACACATCTGCGTAGTCAGCGAATAAGGAGTCAGTGTCTGAGGTTGAGACAGCATGGACTCCTGTTAACCCTAGGCCGAGGTGGGGAAACCAATCGAGCCCCAATAAGGTTGGTAGATTGCCGTTAACTACCACTAGAGGTAGGTGGCCTTTAAAAGTTCTAAAACTGACAAAAACTTGCCTCTGCCGATCACGGGAATGGCCTTCCCCTGGTAGTCCTTCAGGCGGTACTGGCATCTCTGAAGCCGGGTAGTAGATAGGCTGGGGTGGAGTCTCTTGAGGGTGTTCCACGAGATTATTGAGAGCGCTGACCCTGTGTCAACCTCCATGTGGCACGGTTTACCTTTTAGGGAAACGGAGAGAGAATTTTACTAACAGAGTGGCAAGTGCGCCTGGCGAGGTGGTCTGTGCGACAGTTTAATACTTGCCTCTGTGGTCCCAGTGCGAGGACGGGGGTCTGCGTGCGGTGCTTTGGGGGGCTTGGCAAACTCTCGCGATGTGCCCCTTCTTATGGCAGTTGTTGCAAATGACTCCTTTAAACCTGCAGATGGCCCTCTGATGTGATCCCCCACAGGCTAGGCACAACGTGATGTGCTTGGGTGGACCGGTGTGTTCCTGTCTGGCCCCTACCTGCGACCGTCTGTCATTGGTGAGGCGGTGGACGTCGTTTTCATCGTTTTGGGCTTCCTCCGCCTCCACCTCTTCGGAATGAACGGGGAACGATGCTGGTTTGGCACTTGGGCCCTGAATTTCGGTGGCTGAGTTCATTGCTAGCTCGGCTGCTAGGGCCTCCTCGACTGCTTGCGCTAGGTTGAGGTCCTTTTTTGCTAGTAGGCGCCTCTGCAGGTTGAGATCCTTGACCCCACAAACTAATTGGTCGAGGAGCATGTCCTCCAGGTATGTTCCAAACCCGCAGTGCAGGGCTGCTGTTCGGAGGGCGGCCATATACTGGTTGATTGTCTCCTTACTGGACTGCTTCCTCATACGGAACGTGAACCTCCTGGCGATTTGTGAAGGTCTGGGAGCGTAGTGGTTAGTGAGGATCTCCAGCAACTCGGACCACGGGACGTTTTTCAATTCTCTAGGCGCTACGAGGGCCGCGGCGGTATCATAAACGGTGGCTCCGCAGTAGATGAGGAAATAGGATTTTTTTCCGGTGTTCTCCCGCGTCTGCCAGGCCGACCGCATCTATGTAATGATTGAAGCGGTTCTTATACGACTCCCACTTCTCTTCGTCTGGTTTAAATGCCGGGAATGCTGGGTTGGAACTCATGGTGCTAGACAGCTGGGCTACCTGTGGAAAAAATCTCTCTGGGACTACGAGTGCTCGTGAGTATTAGTGATATCAGCTCTGGAGGGGTTTCTGCTAACCTCTCCTTCTCTCTCTGGGTTACCACGTTGACTGCTAACCGTTGGAGGTGTCTTGATTCGCGCCAAAAAAGTAGGCGTAGTGACTTCCTACAGCGCTGTGCTGTGTTTCTTACTGGTTTGAAATTCAAATGACACCCGTTTGAATTTCGCGCCAATGTCAGAAGCGGCTGCGGCTCGCAGTGCTTCACTTTCCCCGTAGCGGGGCTAACAAGCGGCTACAGACGCTTCTAACTTTTTGAATCAGATCGCTTTCTCTGGCTGCGGATTAGCGTTTGCTCTTTTTGATCGCTCGTTTTGAGGGCTGACCGCTCTTTCTGGCTGCGGACCAGCGTTTTCCTTATCGCCAGCCGATCGCTCTCTCTGGTTGCAGATCGGAGGCTGCGGATCAGCGCTTCCTTATTGCCTGCCGATCGCTCTCTCTGGGTTGCGGATCGGAGGCTAGTGACTCAGCGGTTGCACGGTGCTTCTGGTAGCCATCCCATCCTCGTCGCCAGTGTTAGGTTTGAGCAATGAGAGGCTGGACCAGAGCATGAGTGCAACAATACTTTATTTTACAATAAAGGGCTGATCGTGCTTGCCAAGCCTGGAACTGGCTCGCAGCAATCAGCAACTGGTTGGGCCCCGCAGTCTGCTTTTATAGCTGGCTGCTGGGGAGAACCAACCAATGGGAAAGGGGGAAAGAACGCCCACATAAGTGAGTGGACCTGAGTGAGAACTTCTTGAGTCCTCAGGACATAACAAAAGGCCTCACTAAGCCTTAAGGCATCTATGGTTAAAGGGAAGGCAAGGCACATTAGAGGCTTTATTTTTCCATTCTTTCCTGAGCGATGCTAAAATAATAAAAATAAAATAAAATAAATAATAAAAATAAAATTGATAAAATCAAATCAAATCAATAAAAATGAAATCAAATCAATAAAAATAAAATATAAAATAAAATATAATAGAAACTGAACCCAGGACATTAATCTGCAAAGAAGGCCTTTTGGCAATGCTGCCTGCCACCTGACTAGGGTACCTGCCCTTCCTGTCTATCATTCCTCCTACTTTGGAATTCTCTCTTTTTTTTCTTTCCTGATCTCAAGATGAAAACTGAAAGGTGACACATACAACCATGATGAGGGAAAGATGTATTTCACAAATAGTGTATCGTTTCACTATCATCGGCCATCCTATTTTGTTCCTTTGGCTTTCTTACTAGCTTTTCATCTGGGCCTGGCATGCCTGGAGGCCCTCACCCTCAGCTCAAAGAACGCCTGTGATTGAGCAAGGATCATCTCTGAGCTTCTTTACTCTCTGTTCAAAAAGAGAGGGACAATTCTAGCGGTCCTCCCTTCCTGTCTGGATGCCTAAAGTTGGGAGCCTGCAGAGCGCTGGGCCTAGCAAAAAATGCAAGATGAATGGCCCTAATGCAATGCGGTCAGCAAGGTGCCCCAGAAGAGGCGCCTGCGGCCAAGGATGCTTTTTTCCCCGTTTAGATTATCTTGCTTATCTAATGATTTTTGCTTCACTGCCCAGCTCGATTGTGTTCACTATGTCGGCAGGCTATTAAAATGTCAAGGCGCACCGAATTGTTGGTATCAAGGCGAGAGGCCTTTCCAATCATCCTGGCTTGTGCAGGTTGCATAAATGGGGGGCTCCTGATAACTGCAGAATGGGTGGAGAAAAAGATGGGAGATGTCCTTCTTTTGGGGGAGAGGGCTTTAGCCTTGTCTTCCTGCGAGGGCAAATGGAAGCCATTGTACCTGCTTTTCCATCAGGTCAGAGGAAGGAAGTGGCTAGAAGCCACAACGTCTTCTCTTTTGGGGTTCCACCATCATCGCAAGCCAGGCAGGAGAGAGACAACACGCAAGGATGTATCATCCGGCAGGGCAAGGAGTTGGTGGGAAAGACATAGGGGAAATGCCTTGGGCCTGTCAAGGCCTGCCTTAGGGTTTGATAAGAAAATAAGTTCCCAATCCTACAGGAATAAAAGCCAGAGATGCTCTGGTGTCATAATATTGAACCAGGCCTGACAGGATGATACAAATTCAGTTTATTTGGAGATGGGGATCGAGGGGAGGGAAACCCCCTCACTTCTCTCCACCACCTTGTTCATATAATTGCCGGGCAGTTTATTACACAGAGGTACGTCAGATATTGCTAGGAATCGATCTTTTTCTTTTCTCTCTCCTCATAAACCACCGGCTACTTTGCTGGGGAAGGAGAGGGGTGCGTCAAGGCTGGCAGCTCCCTGGATTTACTTCTCTTGTTCTATTTTGCTTAAATCATTCGGCAAATATTTTTGCTTCTTTCTCAGAAGGCACAGGCCTCCCCTCATTCTTCACTTTTGTTTGAAATAGATGGCTTTGCTGGTGGCAGTGGGGAAGGGTAGAAGTGAATTTTATTTGTGGCAGAGAGGGTTTTGTTTGTTGCATAACTACATCAGCATCAAGGATCATTGACTAGCTGGGACGTTATTACTAGTATAATATGTTTATCATTTTCACTACCTCTCACTGCCTCTATCTATCTCTGTGTATCAGTCTTTCTTTTGTCCCTCTGCCTTCTGGATAAACCCAGGCAATTTTAAAACTTGTGGGCTTCAACTCCCAGAATTCTCAGCCAGCCAAGTTGCATGAGTTGAAGTCTGATTTTGCTGATTATAATCTGGAATTTAATGCTTCAGGAGTTCAGGACAAATGCTACAGGATGGGTGTCCAGCCACCCTGCATTGACTTGACTTCAAATCTTCTGCAGGAGAAGTTCAAATACCCAAATCGTGGGGATTCGGGCAACTGAAATGATTGGGAGGGATATAGGAGTTCTCCATAAGACAAAATCCTTCAAAATAATAGGATCAAAATAAAGGAAAAGAATAAGGAATAGCAACAGTTAAACACAAGAAAGATTAATTATGTGCTGCTTATATTTTTAGACCATCCACTTTCCTCTCCTGATCAATTCTTCATAATCCTTTAGGGTCACTGCAGTCTTATACACCATAACCCTACAACAGCAGAAATTTCTTTAAACAGGTACTAGTTCAGAGACTAGTATCTTCAGAGATTAAAAATCCTAATTGTTTCTCTGGGAAAGGATAGTGTGAATCAATGCTTCTACCTTATATGAACATTCACTTACATTTTTAAAAATGCATCAATTTTTGCATATGTAAGGAAGAATTAGAAGTGTTGTCTACATTAACATTTCAATCTTGTATTGCAATTCTGAAATCAGATATTCTCCTGATTGAATTCATACAACCATTTGTTAAAGCTACTCAATTTGGCTGTGAATCTGGACAATTTTGGCAGTCTCAACTACTTTTCATTGCAGTTCTTTTTAGTCTTTTTCATTTTTCTGGAAGTGTTTCATTGCCCATATCCTTCTGTCCTTTACACTATCATTAATCACTAGACTAATGTGACTCTAGTCATTCCCAGGTAATCAAATTTATTGATCTACACCCAACTTACATTCAACTTTATGTTATGCTTGCACATGGTAGGAGAACCATGTTAGTTTATGGTGACATTCCTCAAACTTCCTAATCTTATTTTGCATTATCAAGAACACATGATAATTTGCTAAAACTTTTGCCAAAATCAAATCAAACCTTTTCACTCTTTCTACGTTGGGCCCAGAAGACTACTTAACTTATATTCATAATCTAACCTGATGAATTTTCTCTGGCAGAAAAAAAGGATGTTTTAAATCAGGAATGGGCAATTAATTTTCCCAAAAGGACCACATGAGAACGGGGACTACTGTGGAGGATGGAACCAATAGCATTGAGAAGGTACATACGCATGCATGCACAAACATGTGTAAATTTAAAAAAAAGTAGTTGCCTTCAAAATAAAAGCAATCTATACAGGCTAGACAGGGACAGCCAAAGGGCTGGATATAAAATGTCCAGGTCTTCTTTAAAACAAATAAATAACTTGAAGAAGGAAACATTCACTATTCTGGAGAGACAAATTGCAGAATTAAAATTGTCCTGTTGCCACACTGGGCACAAGAAGATGAGCTCCAGTATAGCTACACTGTTGTATAGCTGGATATTAGACATTTTTTTGTGATTCATGTACAGGGTTTTGGCATCCAGGTGGCACTGGATTCAGATTATCCCCAGAATTTCTTAGAATAGCTAGATGCCACTGTTTGCTAGGCTGTTGGTTTGTCTTCTTTCAAATTCAAACCTTGCAGCTATTCCTCAATTGAGATGTGATCTCTAAACACACCTCAAAAACATTAAGTACACATTTAAGGGACCTTTCCGTTGGAACAAATAATGAAGTAGTAGTAAGTAGTTCCAGTCTTTATATAACATCTCAATCTGACTCATAACTGTTCCCTTTTAATGAAAATTTACTACTTAACATTCCATTTTGACCTCAGCTGCCAATCTTGTTCTTTTCCATGACAGTTTTCTTGGCAACTATAAAATTCAGTTAGAGTTTCTTAGCACTTCCATTTTGGAAAGTAATTTAACTGTAGTTATTAGCTGTTATCTACAAAGCATAGCTTAACTGGCAGAAACTGGAATCTTGATTTTTTTTTTAGGCCTTCCTTCCTTCCTTCCTTCCTATGTTCATTGTCAGGGAGATTAAACACAGCAATGCTCAGGGAATTGCGCAGCTGGTGCCAAATGGAGTCAGTGACACTGACACAAACATGTAGTTTTATATAAATAAATATATTTTACAACTATATATACACAGCAAACTAGATAGTTAGGCAAACAGGAGCATCACCATGTAAATCAACACAGCAGGAACATCATAAACTAAATTATAGAGCACACACAGCACACAGAGGAAAAAAGTGGGAAACAAGGAAACTCCCCACAGCAACCAATCACAGCTTAGATTGCCTCATGCAGTGGCCATCTCTTCAACCAGTTAGCAATCACTGTGTATTCTTACTCATTGTCCAACCATGCACTGCCCAAGTTATTAAGTATCTCAACAAATGAAAGTGACTACCATCAGCCCTTGAGTTTATAGAAGACTAAATTAACATAACATTTGTTGCTCCAACTAGCAAAAACTTTCTTCCCACAACATGATGCAGGCAAATTTGCAGTATATGAGGTATGATTAAGGACAGGGATTAGCATTGTTTCCCAACTCTCCTACTAGCTAGTGGAAAAATTCCCACTAATCACTACCGTTAATATGGGATGAAGCTGGAAGATTGAGGGGGAGGTAAGTTTTGACACTGAGAGGTTTAGCAATCTTTGAAATCTTATTCTGCTTTGGAACAAGTTTTTGTGGATAGTATTATTCTGCAAATAACATTATACCCATGTCTAATAGAAGCCTGAAGATCAGCTGCTATCAGTTCTTCAGTGCAGCAATGAAAAACTCTTGCGTCAAACTTATTATTATGTTCTGACTGGACACAAGCATAGCATTATTCCACAACACTAGTAAGCCTGTGCACAAAAATAGACAGCAAAATCAGACAACAGATGTGGGAAGAGTTGGGCTATGATGAAGTGGAATGAGAACTTGCTCTGTTTATCCCACTTAACTAGGCAGCCACTGCTGGTCAATTTCTGTTTGATCTGGCTTGGAGATCTGATTCAGATCTGATTCAGATCTCCAGTCCAGGGATCAGTTCAGAGATTTGATAGGTGTAAGAAGGAAGCCCAGTGTGGGGGGGGGGGGGGGGGGGGGGGGGGGGGGGGGGGGGGGGGGGGGGGGGGGGGGGGGGGGGGGGGGGGGGGGGGGGGGGGGGGGGGGGGGGGGGGGGGGGGGGGGGGGGGGGGGGGGGGGGGGGGGGGGGGGGGGGGGGGGGGGGGGGGGGGGGGGGGGGGGGGGGGGGGGGGGGGGGGGGGGGGGGGGGGGGGGGGGGGGGGGGGGGGGGGGGGGGGGGGGGGGGGGGGGGGTGGGGGGGGGGGGGGGGGGGGGGGGGGGGGGGGGGGGGGGGGGGGGGGGGTGGGGGGGGGGGGGGGGGGGGGGGGGGGGGGGGGGGGGGGGGGGGGGGGGGGGGGGGGGGGGGGGGGGGGGGGGGGGGGGGGGGGGGGGGGGGGGGGGGGGGGGGGGGGGGGGGGGGGGGGGGGGGGGGGGGGGGGGGGGGGGGGGGGGGGGGGGGGGGGGGGGGGGGGGGGGGGGGGGGGGGGGGGGGGGGGGGGGGGGGGGGGGGGGGGGGGGGGGGGGGGGGGGGGGGGGGGGGGGGGGGGGGGGGGGGGGGGGGGGGGGGGGGGGGGGGGGGGGGGGGGGGGGGGGGGGGGGGGGGGGGGGGGGGGGGGGGGGGGGGGGGGGGGGGGGGGGGGGGGGGGGGGGGGGGGGGGGGGGGGGGGGGGGGGGGGGGGGGGGGGGGGGGGGGGGGGGGGGGGGGGGGGGGGGGGGGGGGGGGGGGGGGGGGGGGGGGGGGGGGGGGGGGGGGGGGGGGGGGGGGGGGGGGGGGGGGGGGGGGGGGGGGGGGGGGGGGGGGGGGGGGGGGGGGGGGGGGGGGGGGGGGGGGGGGGGGGGGGGGGGGGGGGGGGGGGGGGGGGGGGGGGGGGGGGGGGGGGGGGGGGGGGGGGGGGGGGGGGGGGGGGGGGGGGGGGGGGGGGGGGGGGGGGGGGGGGGGGGGGGGGGGGGGGGGGGGGGGGGGGGGGGGGGGGGGGGGGGGGGGGGGGGGGGGGGGGGGGGGGGGGGGGGGGGGGGGGGGGGGGGGGGGGGGGGGGGGGGGGGGGGGGGGGGGGGGGGGGGGGGGGGGGGGGGGGGGGGGGGGGGGGGGGGGGGGGGGGGGGGGGGGGGGGGGGGGGGGGGGGTGTACCCTCCTACTGGTCAAAGTAGAATAGCTTACACCTGCCTAAAGTAGCCACCAGGCACTAATTTTGTCTCACCACATAGGAGTTATCTGATTGCCACACAGTCAAATAGCTGGTGAAGTTTGACAGACTGTAAAATGGCTGCAATTTGCATGGATTACAGATGAGATGAAGGTAAGAACATGACAGAAGAAAAGAGATTGCCAGGCACGTTTATACTGTGGTTAGGTGGAAATGGTGACAAGACCAAGCTACTGTCTCTTAAGAATGAACTCTGCTTATTCTCTGAAATCCAAATTCCTCCTTAGTAAGGTAATGTATAGTGAAGTTAAACTACTGCAGTTTTACTTTACTAAAACTTTTTACATGTGTTATTATGATGTAAATTGTGATTTAATGTGTGTTCTGTGATTTCCTTTAAAATGTTTTATCTGTCATCAAAAAATAAAGTTTGGGCACTTTGATATTGTTCTTTTTACATTTATTTATTTTTTCATTCATTCATTTACTTTTAGAGATTGAGGCTAAGTAAAAGTATCTTGGCAGACTGAAATAGGCCTCAAAAGCTGAATAGATCAGAGACTTTAGGAGTTTTGATATAATTCGTAGTAACTTATCATAGTCTTGTACTTGGTGTAAGAGTTCAAAGATTATTTATTGCTGTCTTATTTTGTCAGTCTAAAAAGCTATTATCTTCCCCATTTACCATATCGTTCCTACTTTCTTCAGAATAGAGGTAGGAAACACCTGATGTCCTATTTTTCATCTCTGATACATAAAGGAGTTAAAGCTAGAATAATCAAAGACCATTTCCTTTGGGGCTGATGATGTTAATTACTCACAGCATTGTTTCCAGTGGCTCTAAAAAGTTATGTTCTTTTTGATATAGAGATATATGTAAATTTTTGAGAATTGTTCATTATTTCTCTCTCTCCTGTTTTTGACTGCCTTTTATCCCATTTTTGCCAGTTAATTGTTTGTGTTTGCTCATGTTTAATCAATAAACATCAAGCTATATTACTGCTGACTGAAATGAATGCCAAGTGTGATTGGCTGTGCTCTAGATGTAAGGATTAACTAGGAATATGTTGAGTGAAAACTAGACTGGAAATACCTACATTCATTTTTCAACATTAACAATACCAATCTGCTATATGTGCTATAGCACGCACATGCGCGCACACACACAAATCTTCTCAACCTCACTGCACATAATGGGATGGATCAAAGTAGCCTCTTCCATACAGAGGACAGTTGACAAAATTTTTATCAGTTTCAGCTCTGGTTGATTTGTCATGTCAGTTTAGGAGCTGGCAATAGTCTGTAAGAGATTCTCAGTCATGTCATGGTTCTCCCAAAGGTGCTTTTTCAGGAGGCAACTGGACTTTCTTGTTTTTTCTTTGAAGATATTTTGCTTCTCATCCAAGAAGCTTCTTCAGCTCTGGCAGGATAGACAAGATTCCCTTCGATTCCTCACTATCCTGTCTGAAGCTGCAGAAGCTTCTTGGATGAGAAGCGAAATGTCTTCAAAGAAAAAAAAAGTCCAGTTACCTCCTGAAAAAAGGTACCTTTGGTGCTAATCTAATGTTTCCTTCAAGAAACTGAAGCTGAGGAGAAAGATATGGAGAAATGGAGTTAAGACCATCTGCTGCAAGCAAATAAAGTCCTAGCTATTCAGTGATTTCCACTGTGCCACAGATGAGACGGGAATAAATTATTTCAATTCTTCAACACCACTAGCAAAGCTGAAACACAAAACTACTTAGATTTACTTTCAAACTGACTCAGAGTTCTTGTGTAGAGGTATAGTTTGTCCTCAGGTATTTTACTTTTAAAATAAAACTTGGAACACAGAAACCTCTTTTCCTCTCTCTAATCTTCCTATTTGGGGACAAGATGAAAGATATATTTCCTTCTTATACAAAGGATAGTGAATGGCACTTATTCCACCACAATCATCTGCTATTTACCACTCAAACAAGATTTTTTCCAATCTTTGACCTTTTGGTTCAGATAAATTTGCTTAATTTTAAAACAACGTATTTTCTTACAAACTTTCTGAAAATCTTTTGCAGGTAAAATCTAACTTATTAAAGTAAAGTACATGGAGACTAGCCTAAAAATAGTAATGTTCTCAATTTGCAGAAGAGAGCCTCAATGAAAGAGATGTTTCAGAAATGACATATTGTTAGTTGCCCCAAAGGTGCTTTTTAAAGAGGCAACTGGACTTTCTGGTTTTTCTTTGATGATGTTTTGCTTCTCATTCAGGAAGGTTCCTCAGTTCTAGCTCTGACCATCCAGTCAGAGCTGAAGAAGCTTCTTGGATGAGAAGTGAAACATCTTCAAAGAAAAACCAGAAAGTCCAGTTGCCTCTTGAAAAAGCACCTTTGGGACAACCATGACCTGCGTGATTGAGAATCTCCATAGACATATTGTTAGTTGCCTGTTATTTTATTGTCCTTCTGAGTAGTTATACCTTCATTATTCTAATAGCACATGTACCATTCATTCATCAGATATGGAAAGTGAAACTGTAAATTGCTAGTTCAACATTATCACCATAATATCTAAGAATGAACAGAAGATGCTAAGAAGTATCTACAATGGACAGAGTCCAAATTTGAAGGCAATGTGAACTGCTCCGGGTAGCATAACATGTAAACAGGATTATAGAAACTTGGCAATCAAATTTCTAGAAGTTACTTTGTGGTTGTATTGAAAAGATCTTACCTAAGGTATATGCTAAGTTGCTGTGAACTCACAAAACATTCAAATATCATAGTACATTTTAAGCCTGGCTGCAAAATTGTGGCCCATGAGCTACCTGCCAGCATTCCTTTTATAGAAGTGTGCAAAGCGTTTTCAGTTGCAATAGTTCCAGTTCAAAACTCTCTTTTGCAAGTGCATTGGGAATATTCCAGTGCTCTTTTGAGCTCTCTGGAAATCTTCTGAACTCAGAAATGAAATGCTGTGTACATCTCTACCCTTTTGCTCACTCAAAAATCTAAGAATGAGCCGGGGAAAAATGGTGACCCTTGTTTTTGTGTTTATTTGTTTTGCAGAAACCTAAGTGTCAGAATGAGGGGGGGGAGGGGGCGGGCTTAAATCTGACAGAGGCTTAAACTTGAAAGAAATCTTGATGCTGCTTGCTTTTGAAGTGTAGCTTTATACGCCTTTGCAGTCTGACATAGCACTTGGGGAAAATCCCAGCTTTTCATTCTATATTTCTGAGTCAAAACACCCGCTTCACAAATAATGAGTAATTTATGATATGTTTGTGGATTGCAACTGCAATTTCTATTTCAAACCAAGCCATTTTTAACACTGAAATTATTATTTGTGTCAGGTGAGCAAAGTTGTGGAGCAGTCCTTTTTACCTGCAACAAAAATACAAGGCAAGAAAGCAAATTATTTTTTACAAGAAAATATATTCTAGTTGACAGCCAGTTTGGTGTAGTGGTTAAGGCATCAGGGCACCAGAAATCAGGAGACCATGAACTGGACCTACTTTAGACATGAAGCCAGGTAAGTAAGCATAGGTCAGTCACTCGCTCTCAGCCTCTGAGAAGTGGACATGTTTGAATGAAAGAAAAATAAATAAATTACACACAGTGGTTATGTTTTAATCTTTTGATTATAGTTATCAAATTTCTACATCTTAATCTTCTTTACTACAGTAAATGTGACTTATGGAGATTTTTCATCTTATTTCCCATATTGTAATTGTAATATTGTAATCATGTAGCTGAGAAAAATAAACTTTTAGGTAAATGAATACACCTGAACGGATGCACAATGTAAAAAAGAGAGTTTAACATTCTTGTTATTGGCAACATTGAAATTTAAACTTCAGATGGCAAATGGTGTTCTATTCCAATTTGCTGACAATTGATTTAAGATCAGCAGCATCTGGGAGCCAGCTTCTTGCAAAAACTTGTTGCTAGTTTCACTGAGTGACCTAGCTGCTCCAATTTAATAAAAATTAATCACACATGACAGATGGAATTTGGAGGTATTTATGGAATGATATTCACGGTGACTTTTTCACTTGCTTTGCAGGAAGATTGCAGGATTGATTCCAAGCGCTCACAGGAGTTACGGGAAAAGCTGTCTGAAATCCTGGAGATTTGCTGCCAGCCAATAGTTGTGTTTGAATTACATGATAATTGTAAAGCCATCATGTCACTTCCCATCATAAATAACATTTAAACTGATATTTGTGATTTATTGTGTCATATGGCCCTGGAGCAGATGCTATCTTGAATGTCAAAAACTTACAATTGTAACCTTGGTTTCTTGTCACTCCTAAAGAAGATAATGTGGTGGACAATGTACACTCAGTAATGGACCTTGGCACTTAACAGCCTGTGTATCTATAATTTGATGTCAAGACTATTGGCTAAATGGACCTACAGTCTGACTCTGCTAATGCTATACTATTAATTTATATTATCTCTTAGAATCATCCAACCATGTCTAAAAAATAGTAATGAAGATAGTGTACTTCAACAATGGCTTGGTGATGATATAAGATGATATAATCACTAGTGTAGAAATTATCTCCATATAAGGAAAGAGTGGACAATTTGCAATCCTAGAATTGTAGTAGCTGTTAACCTAATTTCATGGTGAATTACTTTCCTTCCATGCAAGACATTCGCTCAAACATCAGATAAGAAATATCTGTTCTTTCCTTGCAAAGGATAGAGAGTCACAAAAGCTTAAAAGAAAGTGCAAGCGGAAGTGATGCCCTCACCCATTTGTATTTTTAGACCCACCAACTGTTGATAAGTGAAAAGTACACATATATGGACAAAAAACACCCTGGGGAATGGAGAAAGGAAAAGACACCTAATTTTTACAGTATTTTTCAAAAGAGTCCCTTTTACTTTTCCAGTGGCTTGATGGCTCCATTTCAGAGTTGCTTATTCTACATGACTAATGGAGTTGACAGTCAACCAGTTGCAATACTTCCTACTAATTGACCTATTAGAATGGATTTGGAAATATAATTGCAGCTCTTTGGGGACTAAAATACTGCTGGTTGCCCATTTATCATGAGTCAAGAACACAGCAACTTTAGGCATTGAAATATGAACAGTGGCGTCGATAGACCAGTTTGATGTGCCATATGATATTATGGGCCAGAGGTTTCCCATTTGTGATTTACAGGCACACATGCCTTCATTAAACAAGCAGTGACATCACTGAACTGATGATAGACAGAATTAACAAAGGTTGCTGCAGTCTCTATAGTAGCTGAATGGAGCAGGGAAATCCCCAAACCATCTAAGCATAGCTTAGAAGCAATGTCCATCCCTAAGCTGCAAGTGTTTGGGCAAAGATAAGGTGGATATCAGAAAGTAATATTAACAAGGCTGTCTCTTTTGATGTTGTACTGAGAAGACTAACCTACAGCTTTAATCAGATCTAGATTGTGTGAGCGTGTCTTTTGGGGTGTAAGAAGTAAAGATGCAGTCCACATTTTAATCCAGAAAGGAAGCCTCTCCAATCAATCAATAGTTTAGGAAGCACTGTTTCTAAATTGAATTTTTAAAGTGGAAAGGAAAGCAGCTGACCTTAAATTTAGATGCCTTTCCCTTGGTGATAGGGAAAGAGATAAGTTACCATAATTTGACCAGAGAGTCTTGTACATTCTTGTATGGAATATTAACTTAGACAGCAAATTATGCATCCATTCACTGTTAAAATGGCCTTTCTTTATTTGCCATTGAATATGCACTGTGCTTTTTCTTCTTTCATTCAGAACAGCTTATAGTTCTTCACTCAGCGTAAATCAAGGGAGTGAAATGTAGTCATTGACAGAACTTACAATCTGAACAATTCTTATGAAAACTCTCTCATGAAAGGGCTTTATGGTCTATTGAAGCATGCATAGCCATTAGACATGGCTATAATCTTAACAGTTATAAAGGATACCTGTGGCATACACCATTAAGGGTTTGTCCTCTTCTAGAATCTTTAAGGCCAGAAAACACAGCAGCCCCACAGCATGAAATAGTCTGTTAGCCCTCTCACGCAGGCAGGAGCGAACAGGGATACACTAAACATTTTGAATGTGTAACATTCCGGCTTTGAAAAGGCCATTTTGCGAATTCCAAGTGTAAAAACAAAACACGCATTTCAGAAAATACATTATTGAGTTTGGAATAGAACTGGCTGCTTTATTCTTGGCGTCCAAAAATCCCTGCTCTTTTAAGTGGCATTAAAGTATATCAGATGTTCTGATTGTTTTGATTCTGTTGTTCAGTTTGCAAGGGTGTCACTTTTAAAACACTTTTTGGTACGCTTGCCAGTATAGCAGCAGATATTGGTCTGAATGTGGTGAAATTAGAGCGGTGTTGAGAAGAAAGACACAGGTAAGCATCTAAGATTGGTCATCCCTGACTGTCTATAAATAAATTATTGCAGTGAAGTTACAACAAGTTATTGCTCTTTATTAAAAGGAAATTTTCTATGGTTGTCTAGAATTGAATTTGGCTAGGAATTTTGTGAGAAACTATGAGATATATTTATGTTCGCCTGAACATAAGCAGGGTGCTAAACAAACACAGACAAATTAAGAAGCAGATCATCTCATGAAAAAGGCTTACAGTTATTTTGGATGCAGAATATAGACATGGATAAATATTTATAAACTAATGAAATAGGACAAAAAAATCCTGCTGATGATGTTACCTAGTCTGGTAATGAAATGTTGAGAAACTAAACTTGGACAGGAAAACACTGCCAAAGTCTAAAACCCAAGCTATAAGTATTTTCTATTATTTCAACATAGAATATAGGCTTAACTTAGATTTCAATGAATGGCAGCAGTCATTCATTATAGAATGTTTGAAATAAAAGATTTATTATTATTTTTTTAAAAAACCCTCCCTTCTGTCTAAACCAGTGATTTTCAGTCTTTTCTTTATCATGGACCCCCTTTAATCACATTTTGTGTCCATGGACCAAACTGAATTCAAGTTTTAAATCATAACGTTTCTTCAGGCCTTCACAAATGACTTTGCAGCCCCCCCCAGGGTCCATGGATCACAAGTTGAGAACCACTGGTCTAAGCTGACCTTGAAGATATGGAAGACGTAAGAGGAAGGTTTTCTTTTTGACACTTAAATATAGACACTCAATTAACGATTGGCCAGGTTTGAAACAGATACTAGATGCTTCTATCAGTTGCCGTTTAGGCACAAAAAAAATTACACTATAGGTGTAAAGATAATATGCATTCTCCAACATGGGGAAGGGTTTGATAGATGGATGCCTACATACTGTGCACTATTTTTATTTTGCAAGTGGGTGATGGAAATATGTATGTGTGTGCAACAATGCTTCATGCACAAGCATTGCTAATGTTACTTACTTTGTGTAAATGTATATTACTAATATGATGAGGTTTGTCTTGTTCATTTAGCCTTGGTACGTGTTAATCCTCTGTTATCCTGCTAATATTGAACTTCAGGCTTCATTTTTAAAAAATGCAATGCTTTATGTTGGTTTGGGCTGGTCTGTTGAGCTCTGGCAGTTGTGTTCATTCTCTGAGTGTTTTTGCTTCTCCTTGTACTGTTAATAGTATTCATGTTGTTAAGTTTGTTTACCAATCGCTTGGTTACTACTTGTTCCTGAACCTGATATTACAAAGTAAACCTTCCTTGAAGTGAAGAACTGCTATGCTTGAAGTTCTCTAACCAAACTTTTTACATACCCATCCTCTCTGAGTTGGAAGGTGTCAGGAATTCAGGGGTCAGAAATGACCCTGGACCTGGCACCTTCAAGGATGCCAGACTCTTTCATTCTAGTATGTGGCTTACTTGAATCCAACGGTTCCTCTGGGATACCTGAATCTAAGGGTTGGGTTGGTCCGATTCATCCTCTTAAAAAATATTCTTCCAATAGAAGGAAAGCAGGATTAAAACAATCCGATAGTGAAAAATGTTCTAGGCAGGCTTTAATTAAAATGTCATCTGGTCAGAATTTGAAAGGTGGAGATTATAGGAGTCACGCATAATCAGGAATGTGTGCTGCTCGTGTTTCAACACTGGGTTTGGAAATTATATATATATATATATATATATATATATATATTCCTGAGACATCAGAAGAATGTTGTAAGAAAGATTTTCATGCTATGTAAAGCCATCCCTTTTTTACCCCAGTAAATATATTTGGTTGGGTTCTATGTTCTTTGAAGAAAAGTCACTTAAAACTTCTTTGATTGCAGATTAAAGTGGGGCAGATGACTCTAAGTGTAATATAGGAAATAAATGCATGTAGACATCAATTTATAACCATTCATTTAGTTCCTGGAGTCATACAATCATCATTTGCACCATCCCTCCCCCTCCCTTCTCCTCCTCCCTCCCTTCCTCTCCCTTCCATCTAGAGTGTTTCAATTTGGATTTTTGTGAGGTGTTTTTTTTAAATTCTCTCTTTAATTCTCCCCCAGATTTAAAGGCCGGATTGAGAATAATTTAAACAACTAAAATGTAAGCAACTTGTTATAAACATGCCAGGTGCCTTGGGTAACTTTTTAAAATGATGAGAATGTTTTTTTTAATTTTGTTCTTGTTAAAGTAAAAACAATCTATCATTTAATTAGAAAGGTTTAGGACAACTACTCATAAATAGATTTAGTATTAGTTTAGAATGCAACAGTGCATTCTGTTAGGAGTTATTGGGATTAACTGTCTGACAAGGATGCAAAAGATTTGTGCATTCAGAGCAAAATTACTGGCATAAATGGCTGATATGTTTACCAATGAAAAATGGTCAGATCATTTTTTTTCTCTCTTTCCTGCTTGCTTAAAAGTAATGACATAATTATTGAAAAATATCTGAACCCCTATGCAGGAAATATCATTAGAGTTGATACTTGGTTGCTTGGTTTTAAACATGTGAATATTATCTACGGATCAAATTCTAGATAATTTGCAATACATCATCAATATAAAGCCATATATCAAATCCAATTTTTGAATTTTTAAGTAAAACCAAATCTATACGAAGTACAGTAGAATTAAAAAAAATCCACCAAGCAAATGATCTTTGGATTCCAAATAATTGTTGGAAAAACCGTTTCTACACTGTTTTCAGAATACAGCTAGTCTGAGTGCCATCTGGACCTCAGCGAGAAGTTCATCCTAGAGTTTAGTTTGGCCACACCTGCAACCAGACAAATCTGCTACTGAACTGCCACCCCTTAATCTTTTAATGAAAATAGGACAACAGATTCTGCTTGGAGGAGAGTACCCTGAATTAAAATGAAGCATAGTCCAAACCCATCCAAAATATATTTATTTGGGCCCAACTGTTTCCATTTTCTAGAAGTAAAGCCACAGTGCCCACCACCATTTGATCTGGTTTGGCTTCTGACAGCCACAATTTTATATCCATAAGCCTCTTAGGCATTTCTGCCATCCAATTGTAAAATTCTTCCAGATGCAGTTACCAGCATTAAATAAGGTTGTACAAATAAGGTATCATGCACAAATTATTCCACGGGCCTATCTATTGAAACAAAAAAATTAAAGGTAACTATACCTTTATGCACAGCCTCATTTCTGGTAACTGCTTGGACAAGTCTATGTCAAACCATGTGAGTCCAAGCAAGGGTCTCACATGGTTTGGCATAGTTCATGACAGGAAATAGCAAGTGGATGTACAGAAAGGCAAACCACAAATTGACAACAAGACTCACGAAGTAGTCTTTGTAATCAAAACTGCACTGCTGTGGAATATCTCTACTCTATCCACTGGAATAAATGAATGCATTATCTCAGCAAGTCTTGGTGTATCACCATAGTCAATGCCTATGCTTCAACTCTCGTGAGATGAACTCTCATGAGATGAACTCTCATTTCTGTGAGGACCCGGACCAAATCATTTGAACAACCTCCATCAACAACAAGCTTGTCATTCTGAGTGACTTCAATGATGGGATAGGTATAGTGACAACTGGAAGAGAATTCATGATGGGAAAACTAAATAGCAACAGCCTGCCAATTTGCCAAGCACAACCTGTGCATCACTAATACAATGACCAGACTTGCAAACTAGTACAAAATAACCTGGATGCATTTTATATACAAACACTGGCATCTACTTGACTATTATAGTATGTCAATGTGATGTTAAAAACATCACCATGCACCATTGGAAGTGCTGAGTGCTAGATGGATCACAGGCTGTTCTTCAACCCACACATAGACCTTTTACAAGACCAGAAACAAGAGAACTATCAGAAAGTCATTCAACATCAGCAGACTATCTGACCCAGCAAAGTCCAGCACTTCCAAGATGTATTTAATGAAAAACTCACTGGCAATTTACTGCTTGTAGCAACCTGTTTGAAAAGGTGGATGTAGTTTAAAGATGTTATCACACAGATTGCAATAACTACTTGAATTGAAAAGCTGGGTGCATCAAGACCAGTTTGACGAAAACCACAATACCATTTCAGCAGCTCTTCAGGCCAAGAACTATGGAAACTGGCTGAGCAATCTATAATCGGTCCCAAAGAAAGACAAGTTTAAATACCCGATGAATCTGTGGGAAATGCAAGATGAGTGGCGGCACAGGAAGGCTGAGCAGAAGGAACACTATGTAGATGTACATGCCATCAGAAAGTTCTTCAGTGCCATAAAGTCCATTTATAGTCCTCCTAAATCAAGATGCTCTCCCTTGCTGTCATCTGAGTTTAATGAAAAAGACCAGGAAGCACTGAAAAAATGTTCTGGAGGGACACTTTTCCAACTTACTTAATAGGTTGGTCAACAGTTCATCATGATGTCTTACAATACATTCCTCACTTCCAGTCTTAGATGATCTAGAACCTGCCTCCTTCTACTGATGAGATCAAGAAAGCGATCTCATACATGAGCTCAAATAAAGCAACAGGGCAAGGTAGCATTTGTGCTGAGATCCACAGCAGGTATTTCTTCTTGTCCTGCCTTCAGGTGCTTTGGAGAATAGGTTGATCCCCTCTTTTTTGTGGCAGCCCCTGAGATATTGGAACACTGCTATCATGTCACCCCTAGTCCTTCATACCCAATACCTGCAACCATTCCTCAACAGTTTTATTCTCCAGTCTCCTAACCAAGGGAATCAGCATTGTTCGAAGACACCTCCATTATACAAATCTCCCTCAAATAAGTGTAAACTATTCAGGGGGGACAATCCTTCAAACCTGACATGACACAATAACATAAAATGCTAACTTCAAAATCTACAATAAGACACAATGATTATATTTACATAACAACAAAAGAACAAAGGATTTCATATTTATGCATTTATTTTTCTTCTATTCTTTGGTGCGCCAATGAGGAATGCTTTCTAATATCTGTCTATAATATTGATCAGATTGATATAGAAAGAACTTCCTTTGTCTTCTTTTGTTGTTTTATGGGGGGAAATGCAACTTATTGCATTAAAAAGATGCTACAAAGCACTTTCTTTCCTTTCCTTTTTTTGTTTGAAGGAGAAATACAGTCTACCAGTTTTGGCACAATATTATATTCAATATAGCTGGCAAGGCAGCAACTAATGTATTTTCATTAAGCTATTGATTTTAAAAAATGAATTCATAGTGAATATTCTTAAGTGCTAAAGCATAGGCATTTTCTTTTTAACATGGGATTAGCGTAAATAATTAGTTCTAGAGTAGCTCCAGCTACTACAGTGGGATTAATCTGGATGAAGTTGCTATGGGACCACACTTTCCATTTGTAATCCTATCATATCTCTGAATCCCTCTGATCTGGTACCCATTCACATAAACAGCACTGAACTGGTCATACTGGAACTGGTCTTCACTGTAGACTGGTTTTGTGAATATGGTTTACCAAACCTAAAACACTTCAGAATTTTGCAGCTGCATTAAAAAAACAAAACAAAACAAAAAAACCATCTCTGCTGAAAACATATTTGGCAAATTTCCACCAATCACTTTCATTTCATAGTTATTTGCTCTTTATCTATTTCTTTATTTACTGTTGTAAAGAATTTGATGATGAAGTTTAAAGGGAAATTTTTTCAGTGACATTTCCATGGGTTGAAAGTAGACTAATGGAATTCATCTTAGTGCAGGGGTGTCAAACTCATGGCATCACATGATGTATCATGACTTTTCCCCCTTCGCTAACCCAGGGTTGGGTGTGGCCAGCACGTGATGCAGCTAGCCCGCGGGTTACGAGTTTGACACTCCTGCCTTAGTGGGAAGCTGAGATCCATCAATATTCTCTCTCTCTCTGCAAGAGCCTCTCTACCTGTTTTCAGCTTCCTGGTTTCACATAAATTCCAAGAGAAAATGAATGGGTCAGGGAATTGAAACTCCCACTGAAACTGGGAGATGCACAGTGGAGAGGTAGAAAAGAGGAAACAACCATAGAAATAACAGGACACTCTGCCCTGTAACACACAAAAAAGGAAAGACCCAAACCACCAGCAAAGTAGATTTTTAAACAATTCTGAAGCACCCTAAGAATGAAGCTAAAGCCAAACAGTGTGGGAGTCACTTTTATAGGGGGGATAAAAAACTTTCAAGGAACTGGAGGAAAGATGTTGGTGTGGTATTAGAAATAGCAGTAGTACATTATTAAAATAGCAATAGGGGAAAGAAATAATCTAGATTTAAAAGATGCTAACAGGAGCCGGTTTGGTGTACTGGTGAAGGCACCAGGTTAGAAAACCAGGAGATGGTAAGTTCTAGTTCTGCTTTAGGCACAAAACTAACCCAGGGGAGTTAGTTTTGTGCCTAGTTAGTTGTGTGCCTTGTTAGTTGTGTCAACTCTTGGAGTTGAAGTCCACAAGTCTTAAAGTTGCCAAGGTTGGAGACCTCTGAGCTAGGTGACCTTGGGCCAATCTCTTCTCAACCTTAGGAAAGATGAAATGGCAAATCACTTCTGAAGTCTTTCCAAGGGACTTGTCCAGGCAGTCGCCAGAAGTCAGGACCAACTCAATGACACCAAAAACAAACCAAAACAAAAATCCAGCAGCACTGAAGATCTGTTTACCTAATATAATACCAACCAATTTAACCCAAATTTAAGTTACACTTCATCCAGCTTCTTCTGCTTGTTCAGTCAAGATGTAAAACAGGAATTGAACATCATATGGAACAGAACATGACTGAATCACAAGAATAAGATATTTGTAGCAGTAAAGCATGAGGGCTAATGATGTGTGATGGTGTCATCGTATAAACACTATTCCATACTTGCATAAGTAGATAACTCACAGCATTAGTATCATGATGTCATTCAGAGGTCTTTCTATTCCCCTTGTTATTTCTGAGGATCTCCATGTCTCTTTGGTGATCCTGGATCATATACTTTAAATTGAAATAAAATAAAACTTGTGGGAGGAGATGGGGCGTATTTCCAGTAATAATTAGAAACTGTTATTTGTTTCTTGATTATTATTCAAGAACTGAATGCCTGTTATAGGAGTGCTCCATAAGGGATGGGGGGAAAAGACTTGTTACAGATTTTAGGCCTCCTAACTATTTCAGGAACAACGGCTACATTATGCTCGAGGCCTTTTCAGCTTACGTAATTAACATTTATAACAGCATTGTAATATTTAATCCTGTTTTGTGCAAAGAAGCTATCACACCGGTGACTGATTCAATATGGAGCAGAGCATTATATGAAAAGCTCCACCAAAAGCTCAGAGAAAGAAAGAGAGAGTGTGTGTAAACACAGAAGGCTGTGTACTGACAATTCAGTTTTGCATCCTTCGAAATACAATGCATGAAGAATTGCAATCTATTGAGAGCCAAGTCTTTCTACTCCTAGCCAGATTTTAGCTAAAGCACTGAATGCCAGGCATCATTATGATTAATTGTGAGTAATGAGTGTTTTTATGAATCTCAGAAAGAGAAGCATTTGTTTCTTGGGTCTTCCAACTGCAGACTGTTGTTTTGGTTTTAAAGCTTTAACTAAACAAAGCCAAAGATATTATGAACATCCGCTAGATTTGTTCTCTCTTCTACTGGAGAACAATCCTTATTAAGACTCCTGGATTATTTCCTATTATTGTGCGCATATCTTTGCTGGCTTCTTTACATGCAAGAGCAATGAAAGCTAAATTTAAACCACCATTGCATTGGAAGAGTTTATAGGTTCTTTTTCTTTGCAGTAGCAAAATTTAGAAATACTGGTTGCCACACAATGGCTTTATTTATGGATATTACCTTCTACCAGTCTTTTCCCAAGCCAGCCATATGTGATAGGCTTTTGGCCTTAAGTGCAAGCACGAAGCCGAAAGCACCAGCCTGAGGATGGTGAGTGGGACCTCGCCCAAACGTTGCCAAGATACTCTTAATCTTACACAGGAAAAGACCCGAACACACTTAGACCTACATACCTGTACTGGTGAAAATCTACAAATATATATATATGGATCTTTGGTTGTTCGGGTTTTCTCCCGCGTAAGATTGGAAGTATCTAGGCAACGTTTCGATGAAGTCTCATTCATCATCTTCAGGCTTGTGTCTTCGGCTCTGTGCTTCTCAGAGGGCTTCTCTGTGCTTCTCCTCAGAGCCATATATATATGGCATTCAGCTTTGTTCGGGTATTTTCCCACGTCATTGTAGTTGTGCTTTTAAAGTTGTAGCAATGTTTCGGCAGAATCTCATCTGCCATCATCAGGCTTCTGTATCTATATATACAGACACATCAGGCTTGTATGTGTGATATATATATATATATATATATATATATATATATATATATATATACACACACACACACACATTTATATTCATTTTTTCCTCCTTTTCTAATAATCAACAGGCTGTCTTTTATCTATATAACTATCTTGTAAAGTAGGTTGGACTGAGAGACAAGGATTTGCCCAAATAAGCTGACCAAAAGAGGATTTGAACCAGGATCGTCCCAGTGATATTTGTACCATAACTCTCTTCCACTTTTAAAGAACGATGTTTTCTACCTATTTCTCCCTGATGCCATTTTAGTGAAATCTGAACTAATAATTATGAAAATTACTCTACCTAACATGTATTAACCTGAAATGAAATATAAGTTTTCCTGGAAACATCTGGTTTTGCATATTCAAATGGCAATTAAAGAAAGAAATAGTCAAATGATTATTGCAGGGGAGGAAAGAGTAGATTTCTGGATCAGATCTATGTGGATCAGCTCTGGGAAATAACCAGAGAGGAAATTCTTTTAGTAATAGTAGTAGTAATTGTAATGTTCTAGTAGTACATTTACTTTTACAAATTCAAAATGTCTTTTGAAGGTGGATACCCTCCATATTTCTCTATATAGAGAGGCTCTTATTTTGAAGAATCTCTTCCCTATTTGGGGGCATGATAACACTATATTTACTAGAAAGGATCATTTTCATGTTTTTTTAAAAATATTTGCTTTGAAAAGATTCACTATATTTTAGACAGAGACCACTCTTCTCAAGAGCACTTTATTTCTGAGAGTTTGATCTGTGATTCTATCTTTGATGGTGCCACAGAATCTATCATTTTCGGGAATGGAGTTTATTAAGAGGAAGGCAAGATTTTCTGAGTGAGATTCCACCAGCTGTGTCAGAGGACCTGGTATCAGTTGTTCAAAATATCCAGTTCCCTGCCAGCAGGCTAAAAATGGGTCAGAAGCTGTCTTTGCTGTTGATTTCCTCCCATCCTCTTATTTTATTTTATTTTTTGTTAAAAGAGAGAGGGAGAGGGAGAGAGATATTCCTGTTGAATTACCTTCCTAATTTGAAGACACATTGAGAAGCCAGGAAGGCAATGGATCCATGGCTCTTCTAAGAAAATCTCCAGACAATCTCATCACATGTCATTTTCTGTCTTTCTGATAATAAAAAGAAGTAGATTTTGAAGTTGACAGATGGGGGAGAAATAATGGGAGGGAATTTCCTCTTCAAGGCCAGAGTTTTATCTTCCTTGAAAAATCCTTAGTATATTTAGCCATGTCTAGTTTGGGGTTGGGTTTATGACCAGCTTCTGCACTGTTATGACAATGACTACACGACAGCATCATATAATCTAGCTATAGAGTCACAAAATGATCACCCTGTTGATGCTGAATGGGAGGGTATAGATTCTTGTACTATAATAATCCCTCTGCATATTTTGTGAGACAATTTAAACATTATCTCTGATGCACAGAGCCATCATGATGAAGCATGCCCAAAAGAAAATGAAGAGTGTCACATTCAAACTTGATTTTGGATCAGGGCCTATCCCTAGTACCTCATTTCTGGACCAGGATTCATTCTTAAAGTTGTTCAATACCACTAGTATTGGGTGCCATTTGTACTTCCCAGCCACTAATTGCAGCTGATCCACATGGACCTTGAAACAAAAAAAGGATTTCTAGGTCACTGAGAGGTAGCGTGACTTCTTGATATACCTGTGACCTGGTGTTTCTCCTTTTGTTACAAGAACTAGAGTAGAGTAGAGTAGAGTAGAGTAGGATAGAATAGAATAGAATAGAATAGAATAGAATAGAATAGAATAGAATAGAATAGAATAGAATAGAATAGAATAGAATAGAATACTTTGTTGGCCAAGGGTGATTAGATATACAAGGAATTTGTCTCTGGTACAGAAGTACTCGGTGTGCTTGCCATATCTTTCTGCAGTTTATAAGCTAGATGAGGATTTTCTTACTCACCAGGCCTGCCAACCTTTGAAAAACCTCACAAAAACATGGAATGGCTTCCCCTCCGCCTGAGGACCACTTCACATGTTCCAGGCAAAATGTTGAATTAATCTTGTACATATGCGGGTTTTATTATCACCCTGTCCACCATATAGATTGCCTTTGCGTTAGACCAAGGGTACCAGACTTATCCTTGGTCAAGGACCGTACCCTCCCCATAAAATAATATGAAGTCATCTCTTCCCCTTGATAGAATCACGCAAAGTATTGGCATCCACAAGCTTAGATCACAGCACATCACAAACGATGGGCTAAAAAAGATAATCAGGAAACAAAACAAGACTAACCCTTCTCAGGGCCACATTTAAGAATAAATAGATATAAATCTTACTTTGCCCTGAATCAATAAGTATTACCAAGAGGAGTGACTTCCAGGAGAATTAATGGAAAGTATAAATTGTATCTTTCCAAAATGCTTACGGTTCTATTTCAGACTGTAAAAAGATTGCGCTCTATTGGAAAATGGCACTATCCCTTTGTGCCAGAAGGTGGCGCAAAATCACCATTCATTTCAGTGACAGAAATGATGCAGCCTTTGAATTTACTATGGCAGGCTTGAAAAGTGAGATGAAGTGGAAGGATGGGACACACTAAACAGAGTAAGTTTGAACTTTCATTTTTCTTTTATGGAAACTCACAAAATAGAACAAATTTCCTGAGAAGAAAAAGTGAATAGTTAGAATGTTCAGTGAAGAAGAACTGTCTCTGTGGGAATTGATGTCACATGAGTGTGACAAAATAAGTGCAAAGGCCATTATTAACAAATTGAAGACATCATCTTACTATGTTTTGTGGATTAAAAAGGGGCTTATTATTTGTACATGACAACATTTAACCAACACAATTTTCTGCTTTCTCTCAGTAATTTTGATTTATTTAAAAATGTACAATGGAAATGGTAGCTTTAAAAAAACCCTACATGAAATAATAATGAAATTTATGTTAGCCACACTTTCTGAGATACTGAGGTGGCAAACAGTGTTAAAATCCTCAGTAAATCCTAAGTATGGTCGTAGTAGAAGAATCAGATATTGGAACATATTGATAAAATAATTCCTGTGAATTGTCTGGAAAAAAAATCAAAACTGTTTTGTAAATGCATACGCTTCTATCTCTTACTCAAGTCTAGATACAACTGGAGCAATAAAATGAATAACCTCTTTTAAATCTGAGAAATATCCTGAAAATAATATTTTCCCAAAAGCCCATCAAATATTTGTTCATTTGAATCAGGGTTTAAATTTGTAATGTTTCATCAATCTCAGAAATGAAACAGAAGTTACAACAAATTCTGTTAACTAAGATTGCTGCTGTTCTACTTTTAAAACTTTTACAAGTTCATAAAACAATTATTTTGCTTTTTCAATAAGGAAAATTTCCTTCAATATAGACAGTGGTTAAAGATAATGCAACAAATGATTATGCTTATAAAATGTGAATGAAACATTAAGAAATATTTAGTACTTTAAATTTATGGTTGTGGTTTTAATAACATTGTCTGAATAATATTTCGTAATCTGCATCCTTAATTTCTGACTAAGAAACAAGAAATATTTTACAATTTGCCAAAGATTTAATACTGAATAAATATATTTCTGTATTTTTTTTTATTCGCTACAATACATTTATTATATTTCATAAGTATTTTAGTTGAATGGTTTATCTTTTTTTAATGATATAACTTACAGCTTTCTAGGAAACATCACCTCATGTTATTTTCTTAGAACATAATGCAGAAAAGATAAAATAGATATCTACTTAGAACACATAACAATAAAGAACTATATTTAAGTCACTGTATTATGTGAACATGGAATTTTACTTTGCCTCTTCCTTGAAGAGGTAATGCAAAATATTCACTTGAGATGAATGAGCAAAAAAGAAAAAAATAAATATACAAAACCCAAGAATTAGTAAAAAACAACATGGATAGGTGACATATATTTCAGAAATGACAATACACTTAAATGAGCAGAGCACTAACTTGATTAAAAACAAGAATCATCTATTGACACAAATAATATTTTTAAAAATGCCCCACTATCTATTCCATTATTTGTTTCTTAATGAAATCCATGGGAATAATTTGTACAAATAAGCAACAGCTTTAAGAAAACACTGATTTCCTTCCTGTCTTTAAAGGTTTATCATCCTAGTTCCATTGAAATCAATTGATCAAATGTAGGTTTTTTTTTATACCAATTGAATTTTACTTTTAAAGACAAACATTCAAATACTTTCTTAAATGCCTTGCTTGTCAATGTAACTTTCTACTTATTTTTAACATATTAAAATTCAAATATACTTTTTATATCCAAATTTGGATTTCATATGACTATTTGATCAAAATAAATACAGTACAATTAAATTTTAAAAATAGTTTGAAAGAGGAGTGTGAAATGTCCACCTTCCATGCAATATTATATATAATAAAGTGAAAAAGAAGCAATTTTCACTTCTTAATAAACCAATGTAGAAAATAATTGTCTTCATAATCTGGAATTTCAATTTTACCAAAATAACATAATATTCTTTAAAACCTGCTCGATATGGATTCAACAGATACCGTATGGAAAGTTGTTGTTGTTATCCCAGTGGCACTTATACAGCTAAATTTGTGCACTTTTGAGTAAGTCTTCGCTCTAGGAGATTTAGTTCACCAATGATAATATCTTCAATGTTAAATTATTAATAAGCAGATACTAAGAATTCAAATCAGGAGGTCAATTGGCTAAATTACTTTTATTATTATAATACCTAGATATATCATCATCATCATCATCATCACCAATAATTTTTTGGCTATTTTGGAAAAGTGCAATTGTTACTTTTGTTTTGGCCACGCTGGTTGCTTAAGTGACCGAATCTCCACAAAAAAAAAAGAGAAAGGGGGGAAAAAACCCAACTCCAACTACATTTGATCCTTCCAACCACTGCAGCAAGAAATCTGTCACTACTCCCAAGCAAAACAATAGCAAATCTAAAACAGAAAGGCTATTATTTATAGCCATCAAGATACAGTATGGCACCATATGGTGGGATTTATCAAATTCTTTCCTTTCTCATGCGGGGCAAATAGGGCCGCATACAATTCCCTTCTCCTTTCGTTTACACCAGGGAGCCCAAACCTGCTCGTCTTACCCAGAGATCGCATTCCTAACTTCAGGAGGAGTCCTTGAGGGTAAGAACAAAAAAGATGTTTAACCCTAAGATCTTTCCCCACTCCCACTCTTGCTCAGCACTCTTGTGCACCCCAGCCTCTGTGCACTCCAAATATTTCTAGATGAATTACTAATCGTCATTTGGGGGCTCGATCCCTACCCCCCCACCCCCGGGGGCATGTTGTCAAAACATTACTCTAGTCTAGCCTTTGGAAGCTGTGTGTTTCAGGGGTGACATTTACCGGGTGTAAGGGTTCTGTAAGGTTAAGAAGCATCAAACCTATAATAGCCTCACTTCCTCTTCATTTTGTTTCTCTTTGTGTGGTGGACGAGGGCAAGGAAGGTCTGCCAATCACCAGCACTTCTTTTTCTTGTTCCATAAAGACTAGGTAGTCACAGCAACAGTGCGGTGACAGCTTGGTATCCATTTAAAACCCCAGGGGGTCCTAATAGGATTGAGGCAAAGATCAAGTGAATGGTTTCCTATCAGAGATTCGTAATAACTCTGCGCCATTCGCATAGCCATGGCAATATTGGCTGTTATGAGGTGGCTTTCTCACCAGAGAAAAGACCTGCCTTGTAGCACAGAAGGCTGTATTTGGGGAAAGGAGGGGTGTGTTTGGGTGGGTGGGGGAGAGAAAGAAACAAAACAACACAAAACACAATCAAACACCCGGCCAGGATAAACTGATCTGGTCTCCTGCACCCCAACACACACACTCACGCACGCACACACACACACAACCTCTGAATGTGTCATTTCCTTTCATTAATTCATTCATTTGACCAGATCAAAGTCAATACTTTGTTTATGGAGAACAAAGGAGCTCCCATTTGGTATTCTGCTGCCGAAGCTATCAGATTCCGAAGTTTGCTCGTCTTTCTGAAATCTGGCAGCCGGGGCAGGATCCACTGCCTCTACCGGGGCAAGTGACTCAAGCAAAACGACCAGATAATTTCCACACAAAACAAAAATTTACCATGATAAAGGAAGAGGGGGGCGATTGGATGTGTTATGAATTGGAGAAGGGAGAGGAGGATTAAGGGGACGAGGAATGTTTTGCTCCAGAGTGAAGTTAAGAATGAGCTGAATTGAGTAAACTGCTGATGTGCAGGAGGAAAATAGAGCTGATTAAAACAAGGAGGGAAAGGGGAGTGAGAAAATAAGTAATGAAGCTTCAGAAGGAATGACTGGTTAAAATGTATATGCTAGCCATTTTTGAACCCGCTATTTAGCAATATCAATATTGCTAAAAAAACAACCACAACAAAATTCAACTTCTCTGTTGTATGGGGTGGGGCTGGGGGAGGGGTAAGAGCCTCCTAATGCTTGGAGGTTTGCCAGAATACATCTTGCATGGCTTTAGAAGTGCCTGTATAATATTTTGATTTGGAAAGACATTTGGTGGTTGAGGCTAGTTCAATTTTTAATTAAAATTATTATTATTACTACTCTGGTTGGGTGATTGCGATTAGAATGTTGTTTATGACTATGAGCTACTTGAATGTTGGATGATACATTATACACACATGAAGACAATCTTTTTAATAATATGAGACTGAGCTTATGTAAGCTTATTCATTTATAACCAACTTTATACGTTTGTTTATTTATGCTAATTAACACTTCTAGTTTATCCCCTATTTCGTGTGTTGGGGACAAGGATTTTGTAACATAGAGACACACAGATGGGTGTGTGTCTTGGACTGTGTGTGTGTACACATATACAAATGCATGCACATGTGTGTGCACAGACACACAAACACACGCATGCATAGATTACTTAATACATGCAAACTGTACTAAATTACAGCCCACTTCCCAACTGAGTTAGGCTACTGAACAAAAGCCAAGGCAAATCAGAAGTTCTGGAAAGAAAAAAGGGAAAATAATGTCATTATTAAAGCAAAAGAATCAAGAGTTTGCCCTTATATGATAACCCTGCGTGCATAAAACTGTATTTTCCAGAACATGTGATTGGCTGGACTTGGGGATGATCTTTTTGATTTGTTTTTGTTTTGTTTTGGTAAAAAGAGTAAGAAACAAGTCCACAACTTTTATATAAGATGAGAATATCATCAGGAGAGCAACGTGGATCAAATCCTTAGCAGCTAACCCAATACAAATTTAGAAACATTACAATATTAAAATATGCTAGGTATAATCATATATAAATGGTAGAAGTTGCTTCCTTTTCTAAATTTTGCAAAATCTTTTTAAAAACTGTGCAAAATATGTCCTGTATAGATAAGAGCAGGCAGAAAAATACATATATTCAGAAAAAAGGCTTGGTAGGAGAAATCTACAAGAACGTACGCATATCGGATATGTATGTTTAATTAAAAAAAGACAGAAATTTGATATCCTTAGGTTGAGGGCAGAACCATTTCCGCCACTACTTTTTAAATCAATCTGATGAAAAGGTTATAATATACATTAATTAGTTTAATCTTTAAAGATTGATTTTAATCTTTACAGTTATTTAAAGGTTACAATATTATAGCTAGTGGCAAGCAGTAAGCTTTATTGAATTCAGTTGAACATCCTTCCATTAGAATTATACCATTATAATCAGGTAGCCTAAGAAATTGCAAAAAGAAGATTTTTCATTTAAGCATTAAACTATTGTGAACAAAGTATTCCTAATTTTCTCTTTTCCTTTTCTAACGTTTAACTTTTTCATTGGGGATGACATCAGCAGCATGTCTCAAGGGTATTTTTTCTAAAAGGCAGGTTTTTTAAGGGAAAAAACCCAAGAAAGTCTAGTTGCCTTTTGAAAAAAAGCATGCTTGGGACAACTGTGATCTGGATGATTGAGAATCTCCATAAACATCACCAACATGCATCTAGTGTGAAGGTAGCATCAATTGAGTTTTGTTACTTGTATTGTCTAACATGCATTGTATAGATATGCACTGAATTAGATGTTTCCCAAATCCCTTGTCAAGAAAATGCACCAGATATAAGCAGGACTAAGATTCCTAATTTAATTCAAACATTCTGCTAGGTCAGTAGAGCCATGGTTCTACCTATATGGCTTATAAAAGAAATCTCTGTAATTTCTAGTGTGAGATAGCCCTCGTGCATTGGTGCAGCATGGATATCCTAGAACAGGGCTGTCAAACTATGGGCTGGATGCATTACATGCTGGCCACATCCACGCCGGTTTAGTGAAGGGGGAAAAAGTCCTGATACATCATGTGATGTTGCTGTGACAACATGAGTTTGACCCACCCCTTCCCTAGAACTTCATTGCAGCATGTGAAAAAATGCCCAGAAGACTAAAGTCAACATGGAATCCTAATGCATATATTAAGTTGTAACCTTCTTATGTTCTACCAGTAACCATCAGATAAATTTTCTGTCTTTTATTTCTAGTGTTCTGGCAAGTATGTCTTGTAGTTAAAATTAGGTAAATTCCCTTTTCCCTCATACCTCGAGATGTTTCATCATGCAAACAACTGCTTTATACTAGACTAGAGATTTGAAATGACAGATAAAGGTCAGGCCCCTTGTGCTCCAATAATAATTGCATAATAACTGGAAAATGTATAGACTGCAGCCATTTTAGTGATCAGCTTCAGTCTGCTGTTCCACAATTTTATTATACAATTTATGGAACAAGGACATGCCAGATTCAACTGATAGATGAAGAATGAACTTATAAATTAGTGATCCTGCATTCTGTTGGCTATAAATAAGCACATTAGTTATATTGCTACTTATAATTAAGCTAAATGAAAGTTGGAATCTTCCTAACATTTCAGAATATATACATAAAAACAAAGAAAGGTAAAAATAAATAAAATCCTAAAGTCCAGATCAAATCCCCAAGTGTGTATCTAACTACAAGATGAATACAATAAATAGTAAGCATTTCATTATGGATGATAGAACCTTCTGAATTACATTGCCAGATACTCTAATGTTCAACTTTTAGGAAAGTCAGGAAAAAAATTATTTTTATGACCTATTCCTTTATCTTTTCCCAATGTTCTTCCTAATGCTTTGTTTCATCTTTTGTCTTAGCAGAACAATGATATGAAAAGACAAAGAGTTGTGTTTGGATCACTTGGCAGGTTCACACTTCAAAAAGGAATTATCCTGTGCCTTTGGGATTCTTTTAAAATTGTATAATATAATCTTTGGTTCTCTTTTTCATCTCTGTTGTTCCCTGGCAAATGAACAACCACTTAATAGCCTGTTGGAGAGTAAACAAATAACTATCCTATGCAACAAAACTAGTGACTTGAATTGTCAAACCCTTATATGGGCATCTGACAATCATATTTCATGTCCAGGGCACTAAGTCTATTTCTGACATGTAAGATAAAATTGGGTATCACCTTGCAGTGCATTGTTATGCATATTTTGTTAGAATGTAGATCCCAGTGATTTATTTCCATATCAGTGTGCACAAACATACAACAGAATTGAGCAAAGAAGGTGGAGGGCAAATATTTTTTTCCCCATAAGAGGAAAGGAGTAAAAGCGAAGAAGCAGTGAAGGTTATTTAAGCATGTATAACTGGCTAATAAAAATCCAGATATTGAAATAAGAGGAGATGCAGAATTGGTCAAATATATTCTACCCTGAAAGCAATTTTACATAGAACCTTCATACACAACATATGGGTATGTCAGGATAGTCTTCCATCACTATATTAAGCCACAATGAAAAATACATGCCGTGAGCTCCTATTATAATTTAATAATGGTATGGATGTAGCCCATTGGCCCCAGCCAGCCCCAGATAGTTGGTTTTCTTAAGAAGCTCTATGGAAGTATCTTTCAAAGCTCTAAAAGTCCAAGTTTCCCATTTGCAACTAAAGAAATGCAACATACTTCTCTACACTTTTATGGAGTGAGGCTTGCTCACAATATACTCATTCCTCAGTTATTTATTATTTGAACTGCTTCAATGTGCTCTAAATAAGCCTTGAAAACCACTTGAAAGCCACAACTGGTCCAGGAAATAGTGGTGCATAGTGATGGGATCCCCTAGATTTATCTGTGTTACATCTCTGTTAGGTAAGCTGCACTGGCCCTGGTTTCCTTCTGGGTGCAATTCAAGGTGTTGGTTATTACTTTTAAAGCCCTATATGGCATAGAGCTAGAGACAATTCTCTTTAAGTACATCTACCTGTCATACCAGATTAGATAGGGAAGGCAAACTCCTTAATGATCCCTTCCCTTAAAGATTGCCATCTTTTGGAATCTAGGAAGTGTGCCTTTTCCACCTTGTGGAACATCCTATGCTTAGACTAACAGAGTCGAAGGAACCTTGTAGGTCATCTAGTCCAGAAGACCCTACACCATTTCTGACAGATGGCTGTCCATCCTCTTCTTGAAAGCTTCCAGTGATGAAGCTCCCACAACTTCTGAAGGCAAGCTGTTCCATTGGTTAATTGCTCTCACTGTCAAGAAAATTTCTCCTTATTTCTAGTTCAATCTCTCCTTGTTCAGTTTCCATCCATTATTCCTTGTCTGACCTTTGGGTGCTTTAGAAAATAGCTTGACCCCCTCCTCTCTATGGTAGTCCCTCAGATATTGGAAGACTGCTATCCTGTCACCCCGATCCTTCTCTTCACTAGACTAGCCATGCTCAGTTCCTTCTTCTACTCTCCCAGTCTTCTGAAAAACACTTAAGAGCTGTTTTTCCCCCATAAGCCCTGGGATAGGGTGAAACTGTGGAGAGTTTTTGTAGTACTTGTTCATGTTTATTATGGTGCCAGATATTTACTATTTGTAGTTTTAATAGATATACATAAATATTATTTGTACAATGAAGCTGTTTTAACTGTTGATTGGAAGCCACCAAGAGTTCAGTATAAGATAGGTTTTAAATAACTAAATACATTTATATGCCACCTGACTTCCAACAATTAACACACTGAGTACCATACAAACTGAGGGGCCCATCACCTGGCATTATATTATCCCACATTTTATCTTGTCTAGCCAAATTGGCAAAATACAGGAAAGATTTATAGTTGCCTTCTCCTGTGCATCCTGAAATGATGCCTTTGTCATTGTCATCACAGTTTGCCTCCAGCATTTTCCTATATTGCTGTTACCTGATACAGGTACCCATTGTACTAATTGGGCAGCTGGACAGCTTTTATGCCTTGGGTGACCTGATGGGAGTGTATACCTTTAACATATACTCCCTGTGTTTTTGGCTTATCTTTCCCAGAATGCTTTTTACAACTAAGTGGCATCAAAGACCAAAAAGCACGGGGTGGTTTTCAGCCACTTGTGTGTGTATGTGTGTGTGTGTGTGTATATGTATATGTATATGTATATGTATGTATGTGTATGTGTATGTGTATGTGTATGTGTGTATATATATATATATATATATATATATATATATATGTATGTATGTATTGCAAAATGTCTATGGAGATTCTCAACCATCGAGGTCATGTTTGTCCCAAAGGTGTTTGTTTCAAAAGGCAACTGGATTTTCTTGGTTTTTTTTTTTCTTTGAAAACATTTTGCTTCTCATCCAAGATGCATCAGAACTGAAGATGTCTTGAATGAGAAGTGAAACATTGTCAAAGATTAAAAAAAATCAAGAAAGTCCCATTGCCTTTTGGAAAAAGCACCATTGGGACATTAAAACCCAAAGTCATGGTGCTTTCTTTCCCCATCTCTGTGTGTAACCAATAAAATACTTTCTGGATACCACTTGTATTTTTTGATTTGTCATCATCATCATTTGCCTAACTCTGTTCTTGATATTTTATCATTTAGAGTTCAACAAACTGGGCCCTTATGCTGTCTAGTATGCAAGTTGAATTGAAAGTTTGAATTAGAGCAATTAAGGAACAAGAACTATAACAGTGTGACCAACTTGGCATTGATCATAAATGGTTTCTATTGATTGGATTTTGAGTAATTTTTCTGTGGACAGACATAATGATTTTCAGCAATGGGAAGCTGGATTCTTATTGTAAACATAGCATAATGGGAACTTGCATATTTATAGAGAGGAAATAAAAAAGATCTCTTTGAACATTAGTGCACATTAAAGGCTATATTGGTAGTTTGTTTCATTACTCAGTAGTCCTTTTTTGAAAAAAAAATTTTTTCAGAACATTCCAAACTCTGTTGAAAATATTAGGTTTGGGAACTATTAATAAAGCATGCGTTCAAGGTTGAACGTCAGCAGTCTTGGGAACTGTATTGTGTTATACTTCTGAAATGTCAGAATATTGGTATGTATCAGTGGGGAGAAAAAGGAAGTAAAAATGGAGGGGGAAAGGATGGTGTGTTCAAATACAAACACTTTCTGAACTCTCTGAGTTTTAATCTTTGTGTGTCTCTGCTTCCAGTTAATAAGTTGGAGATGAGATTTGCCCTTTGTCACCCTTCTAACTCATTAGTGGTCTTTGAATCCATATGAGCACCACACAAAATGTCTTGATACCTACCCTCATTTGACTCAGAATTCAATCTGCAAAAACCAAAACATAAGTCCCTAACCTCCTTGATGCTTTGTGTGTGTGTGTGAGAGAGAGAGAGGTGGGGAGGGAGGAAGAGAGAGAGAGAGAGAGAGGGAGGGAGAGGGAGAGAGAGATTGAGATTTTGGAGTAGTGGTTAATGCACCAGACTAGAAACCAGGAGATCATGAGTTGATGAGTTGTTTGGTTAACCCTAAGAAAGAGGGAAGGGCAAAACCACTTCTGAAATATTCCCAAGAAAACTGCAGGGGCATGCCCACATCAAGGACGCAATGTTTTATACACACATTGACTTCCAGGAACCAATGTTTTATACAGACACAGACATACACGTACACATACACACAGACATTCATAAACCACACATACAGTACATACACACACACACCTCTATGGGCTTTTTATATCACCATGTTATTTCTCGGTTCCCTTTACAGCGAGGGACAAAATATAATAGTCTAAGGATAAATCAAGCTTAACATGCTAAGCACTTTTTAACTGTGTCTCTATCCAAACACCAGAAAAAATAAAATCCAAAGCAATGAAAATTCTCAAAAATATATTCCTGTGCCCATACTTTTCTGTATCTGCTGAATCTGCTGGCCCAAGTATTATTGTACTGTTCTTTCTAAAGGGACTTTTGATACTCACGTCAAGAATTCCTTTAAGCAACTTCTCCGGCAAACCAAATGTTATCTTTTTTTTCCTGCACTCAAGCTTGATCAGATGGAGATGGAGACTCAGCAGACCACAGGCAAGCCCGCCCCATTTAAAAGTCCAATGGCCGAAGCCCAGACATCGTTCACTGGGAACACAAAATGGGGGAGCCCATTCTGCATGGAGGTATCAACGCTTTTGAATCCTTCCTTTTTCTGCTTTCAGAGCAGCATGCAGGAGTCTTTTCTTCTGTCAGGCTTTTTCAGTCTGATAGAATTTTAATAGTCATCTGTTTTGTAAAGATTTAAAACATTTATGCATTATCTGATTTTAGGATAGCTTCTCTCTCTCTCTCTCTCTCTCTCTCTCTCTCTCTCTCTGTGTGTGTGTGTGTGTGTGTGTGCATGCGCTCCTAGCTGCCTCAAGTATCCCCGAGCCAGGAAGGCAAAATAAATACTGTATTAACCCATATAAAATAAATAAAGTGGGATGGAGAGTCAGCAAAATTATTTTTGGACACCAGGTTGTGTGAAACATCTTTTCTGGTAAATCTATTCATTTTTAGTGCTTGAATACAATTATATAGCTGCCCATTCACCAAAGGAACTTGGAATGGTACATGGAGGTAGCAGCATCAAACAAAGTTATAAACGAATCAAACAGCCAAGTTGAAGCCCCTAAAATATGTAACTGCCAGCTTATTGCAGACACCTCCATTAAAATGCTCTTTAATTTACTTGTATTCTGCTTTTATTATTTTTACAATTGAGGCAGAAAATATATCCAACACACCTTCCTCCTTCTATTTTCCCCACAATAGTAACTCTGTGAGGTGAGTTGGGCTGAAAGAGAGTGATTGACTCAAAGTCACCAAACTGGCTTTTATGGCAAAGTGGGAACTTGGACTTACTGCCCCCTGTTTTCTAGCCTGATGCCATGACTACTAGACCAAATTCTTTCTAATCCCCCAGAGGTAAAAACAAATCTATGTGGCCTTCTAGGAAGCGAGGAGGATAATATCTAGGAGAGAAGTTATTTGTAAAGGAGATGCCATGATAGAGAAGGCCCAATTCCTACTGCCCACTTGAATGACACTATTTCGCCAAATAGGATCTGGCCAATCTAGCTTGCATTGCTCATGGCCAGGCTAGTGGAAAAAAAGAACAAGAATCAGGAAAAAAAAAAGAATTTGCAATTTTATTGACTTCCTGAGCTAAATCCAAAAACTTGCAGTCCTAAAGAGCAATAATAAAAGCGTTTGTCAAGTCCTTCTCATCCCTGGTACTAACATTCCTGAACATTGTAAGCTGAGTCATCATTTATTTTATAGTATAATCAGGATGTCCAAGAATTGGAATAACTTCTTTATTTCATCAGGGTTTCAGATGACCCAGAGGCTTTAAAACTAGATTAGAGGCTATTATTGGCATCTTTATAAAACATATTCATATTAGCAGCCTTTATGTGCAGAAATCTGAAGGGAAATTCACTTAATTATACAGTGCAGGCTTTAGATTTATTGTCAGCTGCAAAGAGTTTGCTAAGAAATGTTTAGTAGGAGCACAGTTTGATTAGCAGGTTCACTGCAAGCATCCTTCCTCTCTTTTTTTCTTATTCATAACTAATATTAGAGTATTATCATTTTTGCTGCCAAAGCCAAATTCTGTCAGCATTTCCCTGATGGGGGCTTCTAATTCCTTTCTTTTTTTAAAAAACAAACCTTCATGGCCATTATAATTGTGTCTTAAGCTAAAACAACCTTGATTCTACAGACATGACCAGCTAAGAAGTCGCACATATCATATATTGCGACCAACATACATAGATCCAGGGGTGGGATTCTACCAGTTCAGATTGGTTCGGGCAAACCAGATGGTAAATTTGCATCTGGTTCGCTGAATGTATTTGAACCAACCGGCTAGCCCTGCCCATCCCTCCCCTTCCCTCCTTCCCCTCCCCTCACAGGAGTCTCCACATGGCTCATTTTTGATGCAGATAAGTGCAGGGTCCATATGGAAGCTCTGGGAGGGATTTGACTTGGAGCATTTGAAGGAATGCAATAACTCTAAACTGATGACATGCTTAACTCTGCCCCCAGCTCTGCTTGCTCTTCTCCTACATAGATGGTTTTGGCGGTCATATTGGCTTACAGGGTTCTGAGTTAATTTTACTGGATTTATTGTAATTGTTATAATGTTTTTATTTTTTACTGCATCTTGGTAAAGGTACAAAACAAATATTGTTAATATCAATACATCATTAAGTCCCTTTTACATCTTCCAATCAATATGTGGACAGTAGGGTTTTAACTTTGTTGCCCATCTGATATTTCCAAAGTTCTATTGGATTGGCCAATAAATTATATAAATTATATAAGTAGATTACGGCTATATAGGAGTTCTTGGCTTCTTAGCAGTAAATCAAAGGCAAAGAGGGGAAACCAGATAAATAGCTGAAGAATATATATAGCTTGTTTAACACTTACATGAACATGATGGATCCAAACTAATAGCAACCACAATGTTCATTGTATGTATCTGAATGTTTAACATTCTAAGAACGCTATGAGTATACAGAAGGTTATTTGGAAAGTGTTTAGTTTCAAAACACAACAGAGTTGTGGTTTAATCAGTTTGCTTATACTTCTCAAAGGCATTTACTCCCTATCTTTCTTTTCAGAAGCTAGTTTGGGGATGATTTCCCACACTTCAAGAAGTCTATTCCTTGGAAGGGCCAGAAGTATACAGCTATATTTTCCTAAAGACCATCTCAGCATGCTGAGAAAACCAGTGATGTATGTTGTTACTTATTGGGTAAGTGCCAACAACTCCATTTAAAATGGTGCCGGGTGCAAATCTTTCTCTCATTCCTAAATTTCCTACCCACAGTGTTCCTGACTTCATGCCACTCAATAACTCAATCCCCATCTTTCAATTGCTGTCTCATTTTGGAGGTTCACACACATTCCCTCTTCTCCAAACACCCTGTTGCATACCAGAGGGTGTAATCTTATCCATTGGCAAACATCCAGGTGGCTGGGCACTGATCCTGCATATGTTAAATGATAAAGCTTAGTCTTTCTTTGCAATCCTCCAAAACGGCAACAACTAAATTTATAGACTGTAAAGCCGAGAAGGATGAAGTGGATATCATATTGCATATCCTATTTGATTTATATCACACTATATATTTTTCAGGGCATTCACACACAACAAAATTAAAATGTAGACACTGGAACTTACTTGTTTCTTTCTCTAACACATGGGTTGGTTGTTTCTTCCTCTCCTGGACTTGTGGAGTAAAATGTAGATTAAAAGAGATCATGAGGAATTTTATAGCAGTTGTCCAAAGTGCTTTGGAAACTTCAGCACATTCACCTATTAAATCTCCTCCTGCCACTGAAATATCCACAGAGTGATGGGAATTTTTATGGAGATTTGGTCTCCACATGAGTAGATCCTGACACAATGAGCCTTGTCTTGTTTGGCCATAAGCCTGGATGGAGACTGGGCACCTTCTTCTTCACATCATCTTTCAAGCTGTGTACAGTACTATTATAGCTTAGGCACAGACAGAATGTTCTTAATTGTGATGTATTTAGTTTCTCAGAAATGTCTAGGAAGGAGCTATTTATTGTAAAGGCATCCCATTTGCTGTAAATGTTTAAATCAGTTTTCCCTCCCATTGTGCATGTGTGTCTGTGTATGTAAAGACAGAGAGAGTGAAATTAATCTTACGTGTTTTTTTTGGCCAAATCCATGTATATTTAAATTTGACATTGAAACCAAACTAGACGAGGCAAGCACACTGATCAAAAGTATATTTGACATTGATTAGATGAATTAATTAGATGCACTTAAAAATATTAGGGTTATAGAAAATGCAGCCATAAAGAAGTCTGAACAGCCTAGAAACATGGTTTATTCAATTCTCATTTAGCCTCTATTGAACTCCTCACAAAAATTGTTTCTCAAAAGCTGCTTTTTGCAATTTGATATTTTCATTGGCACAATATTTTTCCAAAGCAGTTTTTCTCTTGGGACTGATAGACAAACATTTGGGGGTGGGGGGAGTCATGGAACTTGTTTTTATACATGACAATTATTGTATGCACAAAGATGGAAAGATTTGGCAATATCTGCAATGGAGGAGTGGTTGGTGAAGCTGATGGAGCTTGCTGAGATGGCCAAATCAATTTGTCTGATCAGAGTAAAAGACAACTACATGTATTGCTGACTGGAAACCCCTTGTGGACTTTTTGTGTAAAAAAGAAAAAATGAATTCATGATTTATGGTTTTGATGAAAGAAAAAAGAGAGTCATGATGTAACTTTAAAGAAAGAGGTAAAGTTATAATTGTACTTACAACTACTGTAAAGATCAGAAGCCACTTCTTTCTATTCTTTCTTTTTCTTTTGCACTTTTTAAGTTTTTCTTTGATTTCTTTTTTTCCTCCTTACTCTATAATAGGTTGCATTAGCTTTTACCTTTGTTTTTAAACTTTTAATAATATTATATATTTATAAAGATGTTTCAAAAGCAACATTAGGATTGGAAAATGCTTTTTTTTTCTTTTTAAGTTTATTCTAAGTTATGACAATGGTTAAAGTTATGACAGTGCTGCCCCTCAGTTATGTGTTCACTGTTATAATCAGCAAATATTATTCTTTGCCAGATCTGTTTTTCTTTTCTTTGGAGAGGAAAAAATTCCAAGATAGTAACTAGGAACACAGTGGGGAATATACTGGGCTGATTACATAGTGTGCTTGATGATGGCCCCTTGCTTTCAATATGTATTCATCATTATGTGCCTGCTTATTCTCTTATAACCCTTCTCTCTCCAATGTATGTACATATGAACATTAATTCCCTTCTTGCTAATTATCCTAGTGCCAAGGTCAGCATTCCAAAGGATGGGAAAGAGATTAGGAGGCAAATGAAAGCAAAAAGTATGAAACAGAGCAATCGTGTCAGTTTTGAGCTGAAAAGCACAGTCACCACCATCTGATATTCCATTTAGCAATAGCTTTGCTTAGCAACAGACTTGCTGGTCCCAACTGTGGCTATTAAACAAAGACTACCTGCAGAATGGGACAATTCAGATGTAACAGATAATCAGAGTTGGAAGGGATCTTGAAGGTCATGTAGTCCAACCCCTGCCCAAGCAGGAGGCCCTACACCATTTCTGACAGACGGGAATCCAATCTCTTCTTGAAAGTTTCAAGTGATGGCGCTCCCACAACTTCCGAGGGCAAGCTGTTTCATTGGTTGATTGTTCTCACTGTCAGAAAGTTTCTCCTTATTTCCAGGTTAAATCTCTCCTTGTTCAGTTTCCATCCATTATTCCTTGTCCGGCCTTTGGATGCTTTAGAAAATAGCTTGACCCTTTCCTTTCTGTGGCAGCCCCTCAAATATTGGAAGACTGCTATCCTGTCTCTCCTGGTCCTTCTCTTCACTAGACTAGCCAAGCCTAGTTCCTGTAACTATTTTTCATGCGTTTTAGTCTCCAGTCCCCTAATCACCCTGGTTGCTCTTCTCTGCACTTTTTCTATAGTCTCAACATCTTCCCTGGATAGGAAGCTTCAGACCATTCCAGGCAAATAACTGCCCAACCTTTGCTTGTAAACCTCCAGGGAAGAAGCACCCGTAACTCCCTGTAGCAAGTTATTCCACTGTTTAATCATTGTCATGGTCAGAAATTTTTTCCTTATTTTCCTTATTTTGAGTTTGGATCTCTGTTCCTCTTTAAAACATCCACCAATTGGTTCTATCCCTACCCACAGGAGCTATGAAAAACAAATCCACAGTCCCTTCTCTGCTACAGTCTGGGAGGACTGCTATCATTGATTCTGTATCTATTTCAAAAATGATGCACAAAATACATATATAAGGGGACATGCACATAAAATGCATGCGTATTCAAAATTGTACATCCAAAGTGCATTTATAATGGAAAATCAATTACAGAAGTATGAAAAATAAACCCTGACAGATATTTGCTTCGGGCTTCAGTGGGAAATGACTGTCCAGAAGTTCCTGTCTATTAATGTGCATGGAAATTTTCATAAAAAGACTATGATTCCTTGGCCTAATTGTCTATCTATATACTTAATATTCCATATACAATATAATTCTAGCTGTTAAGTTATTTACAAAGAGCTAATGCCACTTACTTTCACATGAATGTGCACAGGACTGCAACCATATTCATGAATTCAAGTGAAACCATCTTTTGCCGTTTCACTGACATAACTCTTTCAAATTATATTCTGTTTTATTTTCTGCCCAAGCTTGCATTTTAGGGTATATTGAAAGGAGTCTACTTCTCTCCCTCATTCCTGCTCTCATTTTTACATATATACAGAAGTAATTTAAAGAAACAATGACAGTGGCTGAAGAAGTGGATTCAAATATATTAGTTCATGTATTAATCCTTCATATTTTGTGATACTTCCCTAAAGATATTAAAGGTTCTGGTGTTCACTCCTCTGAAGTGTAAACTCCCCCACCCCTTTAAAAAAGCATGATTTATCTGTTGTCAGTTTGATGCAGTGTTCTAACACTTTCTGTTTATGCTTTTTTTCCCTTAACAATATTTATTTGTTTCAAAAATAAAACAAGAAAGGGCCTGTTCACCACATGTACTTTCTGTTTGATGAGGTGCAGGCGGTTGTGAGGCAGTTAGCTATCTTGCAAAACAGCCTTTAGATGAGAGATGAGAGATTCTACTGTATGTGAACATGCTTGGGGTAAAAATAATAAGCTTTGATTTCATTTCCAGCCTGCTTGCCAAAATGATGATAACTTTCTTCAAGACAGGCAAAGGTTAGAAACAGATACCCAAAGAAACACCTCTATAGGCCGTTCCATTGTGTCCAGCTCTTGGAGACGTTAGAGGCAAGTGCTCTCCAGACTTCCCTGTCAAGCACAGTTTCTTTCAGTTGTTGGATGTTCATTTTTGTATCAGTTGTATCAGTTTTTTGTATCAGTTTGGATCAGAGATGGTATTCAAGCCAGTTCTGACCAGTTCTGGAGAATCGGTAGTAGAAATTTTGAGTAGTTCGGAGAACCAGTAAACACTACCTCTGCTTGGCCCCATCTATTCTCTGCTTCCCAAGTCCCACCTGATAGCAGTCCCAGCTGACTGGCTGGGTCTTCTTTTGTTGCCCTGCACAGGAGAACGGAGCTGGAATACAGGTTAGTGAGGTAGGGAGGGAATGAGGTTCCCCTGCCATGCCCATCAAGTCACGCCACACCCACCACACCACGCCCACTGAACTGGTAGTAAAAAAAAATTGAATACCACCACTGGTTTTGATGTTATCAAGCTAGTGGGTTCTTTGCTTGCCTCTTCTTCTTGTTTCACTAAGAAATATCAGTTCTCTGTTTTATTGATATAAAACGCCAGCAATAGAATTTTGAAAACCTGCAGTCTAGATGGGCCCCTTCACACTTTCCTGTTTTCCTGGACTATGCTTGATTTTTGCTAAAAGTCACCATGTATCTTATTCAAGGTTATTTCTGTAATCTTCTCCAGAGATTATTGCATGTGGCATGACTTAAGTTTATTAACCTGGTATCAGCATTTTAAGTAATGCACCCAGAGAAAACAAATTCTGAGGCACTCAAGTTCCTCAAAGAACAGTTTGTTCGGTACATCATTTTGGCAAAAACTGGTGAAAGCTGACTCTGGGGATTCTCGACATTTTTACCTAATTAAAAGTAAAAGTCCCCCCCCCAAAGCACTGGTCATGCTGTCCAATCCAGGTGCTGGCTGGTTGCTGGGTTACTGGCTCCTCCTCTGACCAGCCACCCGTGAGAATGTCCTTGGTTCCCAGAGGAAAACTTTATTGTTTTGTCTATAAAATCTCCTCTAACTATTTCCCCTCTCCCACTGCTGTGTGACAACCCTGAAGCCTCCAAGATGGCTTTGGCCAGGCTTACTTCAGGTTGACACCTGGTCTGCTCTTTGTTGGGTTAATAAAAATGTTATGTAAAACCTTTGCTTACCAAACATATATTGGATAGTGGGAATCAATATTTATGGTTTCATCAATTGATGTGGAAGGTACGCAAGTGCCATCAAGGATTCACTACTATATGAAGGAAGACCAAAAAAGTTGGAAAGAAGGGAAATATCAGAAAGCTCGTGTTTGGATATTGTTGATGAGATTTTCAAAAAGAGAGGTGTGAAGTTTAGACAACAAAAGGCAATGGGAAATTGTGTTGGAACCGAGTTGTTTTCTTTTTGCTTATCATTTCTTATCTTTTCCTGTGGTTTGCCTAACTATGCTTACAGAACAAAGGAATATGATGATGGGTATGTATGCGTATGTTATGTGTTTATGCATTTAAAATAGATCTTCTGGATGCTGAGATATTCCAATGTCTCAATAATGAGATTCACTGATATCTAACAGCTTGGAATTTTATTGTCAAACAGACATGTAGCAGAGGTCTTGAATATCTCCTATCTTTCCCCAAAACCAACATAGGCATTAGCATACTGTTTGATGGCTGGATCCAGTTCGAATGAACCAAATATATTCTTCGAGAACATCAATCACCTATGAAATTGCACACATAGATTTTTTTTTTAAATGAACTTACTTCATTTCAAACACAAAATGTTTCACTAGAAATACAAGTTCTGAGTGAATTATTCAATCAGGATTTATGATAGATATATTTATTGAAGGAGATATTTAGCTCCAAGAGTATTTGCCATTCTGTAGAGCTTCAACGGAGAGGCAGAAATTAGGATAGGATCTCAGACACGATGGACTATTAATTTGATCCCACAATTAACTATTGATCGTTTTGTTTTTTTAATATGGGAGAAGGAAATAAAAATTGGATTATGGAATTCCATCCATTTACTGACTGAGAAGAAAGAGATTTGCATATGCTATTGTAACATAGTATAAGATATATAAAAATTGTAATGTACTTGTGCTAAAATCATTTCAAACACTGCATATTAGGGTTATACTGCCTATGAACTCTTATTTTTTTAAAAAACTGAATCACTCAAAAGTAGAATTTTAGCTGTACCTATCGCTTTAAAAAGCTTCCTTTTTTGTCTCTCCTCCCTTCATTTTTAATATAATGAAAAGCAGTGACATAATAACAGCCCAATCTATATGCTTTGTAATGAATAATAAAGTGTTTTAACCTCTTTAGGGACTTAACACCACATTAATCCTTTAATCCGTAGAAAAACCAATTTTGTTGACATGTAAAGGGGATATTTAACTTCAGCCAATTAATTTTCTACTTTGGAGATAACCATGATTATGATGATCAGATTGAATTGATTCATTAGAGTCTCCTTATTGTGTATAAGGTGATAGCCTTTCCACCAGATATTTGTATCAGAAAAGAAATTTACATCTTGCATTTTTGCTCCATTCTCCTCTCTCCCTGGTTTTTTTTTTTTAATAAAAAAAACCCAACAACTTTGAAATCTTGACTTCCATTGAATACTGCTGCAAAAGCAGAGATATCACAAAGCTATTAAATACAGCTCATGCTACCTCCACAGTTTAGTTTGATTAGTATTGTTTCTGTGACATGTTTTAACAAGGTGCTGTTGTTCTTTTTAAAAATACGTCCTAAGAGCAAGGAAAATGCTTGGTATGAAATAAGCTGATAAACATAAGGATGCCAGTGGTTTTTCTAAGACTGAATGGATCTGGCTATGGAAGATTGAAAGGGAGAAATTATAGTCTTCTGGCATCTATGTTACTTAGAAATGTTACCAAACCTGGAAATCTGAGCCAGTGGTTCAAAAGAGATGTCGGAGTGCATTTATTTTGTTTTAACGGCCTGATTGTAATACTTTGGAAATTTAGGTAGGGCATAAAAGAGATTATCCATCATCAAAGAGATGATGGAGAATCTAAAGATTGAATTTCAGCATCCTGATGGGCTCAACATCTAAAGAGTGGAAAATAGGTGGCAACATACTGTATAAAATAAGATTTTTTTTAAAAAAATAAAACGAACACCTAAATGTGTTAATAACTGTTACTGAACATTTGTGGGAAGAATTTACATATATTGTAACATTTTGCTCCTTATAAAGAGATAGAGTTGAATCTGTAGTGTAAATAGAAATTACAAGAGTGTATTGGAAATTTAGTAACAAAAAAAATAATCAATGGAATCCCCGTCTGAGCTTGGTTGTTTCCTTGCAGACATTTCATTACCTGAGTAGGTAATATCATCAGTGCACTTGGTGATGTTACCTAGGCGGGTAAAGAAACATCTGCAAGCAAATAACCAATCTCAGACAGCAGCAAGGATTCCCCAATTCAACCCTGAGCGACATATATTTTCTTTTATTGAGAAAGATAATCAGGTGGTGATGAATATCCCTATAAAACTGACAATAAAAAAGAACATGCCATCTTCAAGGGTCTCTCTATATAATATCCAATAATCTGTGACTGTATCAAACACATTATTCTTCCTAATAAAATTAGCCATCTTGCTAAGCAGTTTGTCGTTTTTCATCATTGTTGTTGCTGTTAAATGCTTTCTTCCCTTCCCAATGAAGCTTTTTAAAAATTTATTTATTGAGCAAACATTTATACAAACATGACCCTTATAAACAATTAAGCATAAATATCACTAAGGCTGCAGGAGAATGGATCAAACAAAATGCATTAGTTTTGCTATTTGTTTCACTGAACATCTAAGAGGAAATAACTCCAATGAGAATTATAACATATACATATAATGTTTCGGGGCCAGCCAAGGTAAACTAAGCAATAATAAAAGTTACTATATTTAACGCATTTAATCAGTTGGTAATAGCAGTGACCCATCCATTACTGTTGCCTTCATACTTTCTCAGTGGAGCCTAGAACTCTGAATTGAACTTCTGCTCATATTTCTTGAACATGTGGAGATTCCTCCATATGATTAGGAGCTTTACTTAACTTTTAAGCTTTCTGTCAGCAGGCTGAATCACTGCATAGGGTTAGAGAGATAAAAATCCTGAATGATGTCATATCACAAGATCTTCTTCTCAAGATCACAAGGTGTTCTCAAGAGCTTCCAGGAATCATATCTACAGAATAGGAACTCTAATATATGTCTTTAAAGATAATTCAAACCTAATCCCATGTCTAAATTTTATATTATTTCCATACTTGAAATATGGAAATAAAGCAGGTCTCTTGAAACACCCCATTGGGGAAGGATGAATATATCTGGCACAGGTGAATATTTGCTAATTCATTAGATCCTGGACAAATTCTATCCTGAGAATTTGTCACTTCATAAATCTTATAACTGGATCTGCTCCTGTTAAAATGTGTGTGTCATTCAACCATTACAAAAAAAATAAACATTTTCTTCCAGAGCTAAATTAATATTTCCTTTATTGACTCCCTTTTCATGAATGTGTATTTTGTACAAGGAACAACTAGCCAATGTGTTTCTCTGTAATTAAATTGGCTTACAGAATAATCACAACCTTGCTTGCTTTCTTCAGATTACATGGCAATTAAATTTGGTATTACCATGAAAAACCAAGAATTTCTAATGATGTCATTACATGGTTATTTGTACAATACAATACATCATTTAATTATACATGCAGCGTATTTCCTTCAGTGCAAAAATGATTAAAATAATGCTCATGCTAATGTTATGGGGTCTGAAGTAAGTGTCAGCATATTTTATGTTTCAAAATATCAATACATATTTGATAGTCTTTCTAGAACAAAGTTCTTAAGATATATATTAATTGACCCTTTCCTTTTGATCTTCCTAAGAGCTCTGTACCCCAGGCCAAGATTATACTGTTCTTTTTCAACTTCCCATTCTTTCACTGGGTGTTCTATTCTGAATTATCTCCATCCATTGAGCTTCTGTTCTGTCCCTGAATTCATTCCCAAACTATTTCACCGTGTATGTCCTTTTTTTAATTCCTAAAATGATCCATCTAAACCTTGTAGATATTGTCAAGCAATCACAGCTCTGTCTAGTATTGGAGAAGACCTTCTGTGCAGCACCAAAATTGTGGGGTGCTCCTTTTTTGAAGGTGCAGCTGCATTCTCCTTTTTAGAAAATTAGCCAAGACTGATCTTTTTCATTACCCTTTTAACTGTTAAGTAATCTGTAGCTTTACTGATTTAGATGTTAGCTTCGAAACATATTTTCTTTCGAAATGTTGTTAGCCATTTTGAGTGCTTATGAAAGAAGGCTGTAAGGCCAATAAATAATGGTAGTATCCTCTTGAGAACCTCTTGAAATTTCATAAAATGAATGGAAAATGATTATTGTATGCTATTTATTTGTTCAAGCGTATGTATCCCTGGAATCATGTCAGATTTTGAACAACAGGCTTCTGCAATACAGTAATAAGATTAAAAACTAACAAGCACCAGCAACCACTGAACAACTAATCCCATAGAAAGATTCTGACTGCAGGAGAGAAAGGAACATGTTGAGTACTGCTGACTTAGAGCTTCATAGGATGACCTTTCTCATCTCTTTCACTTCCAATTACCGGGGGGGGGGAGTGTTATAGAGTGTGTGTAGATAAAGTCAGCAACATGAAAATGATGGATGCGACCAGGCAATCAGAGCCCTGCCCCTTTCCAATGTGTGGAGATTTGATTGTACCTGCTATTTTGACATAGTTGGACTCTTCCATTCTCTCTTGCTGATGCCCTGAATGGCAGGGCTTGGATATAATTCTGTATAAAAACTAAGATGGCTAGTACTTATCATAGTGATAGACAATTGGTCTAATAAGGGAGATAACTAGGTCGATCCATGCATTCATATTAAAGTTGTGTAAAAAATGTTCACAAAGCAGCCTCATCTTGGGCCTTTCATTTAGGCAGGCAATGGGCTTAAATTGTGGACAAATGAACTACAATATTGCCACTCTTTTTTTTTTCTTTGCAGTTCAAGTACATCAGTATGTTTCCATGTTTCTCAATGGGCTTACTTTCACACATGAATGAGAGACAAGTATACATATCCAGGGATAAAGTTGCAGTATCCAATCAGGATTGGTCACCGAGACCAGAGCAGTGGGATTCAATTTTTTTTTACTACCAGTTCTGTGGGCATGGCAGGGGAAGAATACTGTAAAATCTCCAGTCAGAGGTGGTATTTGCTGGTTCTCTGAACTACTCAAAGTTTCTGCTACTGGTTCTCCAGAACTGGTCAGAACCTGCTGAATACCACCCCTGGAACAGAGGCTTTGTCTTCAGAGTTTTCGGACTCATGCACACACAAGTATATATGCACATATGCATATATATGCATATACATAGAAATAAATTCATGTGATAAAAAGCAGACTGTAAATACAAAATATTGCAGCAAGGAATTAAAATAGCAATGAGATGAATTATTGGACATTTGTTTTCCTGGATTCTATCACAAAACTAGCAATATCCAAGAATTGCTTTAGAAACTACTGCTCAAAATTTGTCTCCTACTAAAACTCCCACTAAAACTCCTACTAAAACTGTTAGGTGCTGTAGTTAAATGTTTTGTTACTTTGATATTGACAGACAACCATTTCCAAGGTATCTATATATATATAGATCTCTATCTATCTATCTATCTATCTATCTATCTATCTATCTATCTATCTATCTATCTATCTATCTATCTATCATCTATCTATCTGGTAAATGCAATGCCACTTTAAACTGTGTATGTAAAAATATAGTCATTATAATTTCCTAATGAGTAGGAAAGGGAACAATTATTTGCTGTCATTATGTACTATTTGCTAATTATGCTCATCAGGTGATAGACGTGAATAAGTTAATTTAGAGTTTTAATTATCCTTTTGAAATTATTTTTTGAGAACCATATTGAAACAACATTCATTTTTAATTCATATTTTCTTCTTTCTGAAATCTTACCTCTAGCTATTTGTCTATGGAGATTCTCAGTCATCCAGGTTGTGTTTGTCCCAAAGGTGCTTTTTCAAGAGGCAACTGGACTTTCTGGTTTTTCTTTTTCTTTGAAGACATTTCGCTTCTCATCCAAGAAGCTTTTTCAGCTCTGAAGAAAAACTAGAAAGTCCAGTTGCCTCTTGAAATGTCACCTTTGGGATAAACATGTTACAATTCACATTTCAATAGGAGGACTAGTTGAGTATCCTAATCAGCTAGGGACTTGGTTAGCTTTATTGTACTTAAATAATATGGTTTCTTCATTTGTCATACTTGTGCATCTTACCCTCAACAGTACTAGGAAACAGATTCAGTAAAGTTTCTATTCCAGTAGAATCTGCCATCTAGGAGCTGGAAAACCTGACTCCTCCTATGTCTTCCTTTGATTTCTACATAGATTCCCCATAATAGATTGATAGAATCATTCCTAAATTGTTTCTTGGACAACCAAAAGAATGTTTATGCTCATTATTTTTTGCCTGAGTAGAGCTCACAAACAAATTTAATGTGGTCATTGTAGATTTGAACTTCAATTAGCATATGAAATGTAAAGCAAATGCCATCACAATCCCCATGATAAATTGCACGAGCAGCATGGTGCCAAATGAAACCAGAACTTCATCCAGTGTCTTAGCATGGCTTAAAATGGATTGTCAGTCAGACTTATTGGATATGAAGAAAGAAACACAAGTCCAGTCAAGAGATATTTTATATTCATTCCCAGCCAAGTTTGGCCATTGAAAGTATTCTGCCCATTCTCTGAAAGTGATTTTTAAAAAGAAAAAAAAGGCAACCCTTTTTTTTTCAATTCCTCTGCTTTTGTTTAGATGGCCAGTTCAAATCTAGGCAATTAAATATTGTACTCGTCCCATATAATTAATGGTGTTCTCATTTTGTAGGCAATACACATATCACTTTGGACTAGAATCTTAATACCATAGCTCTCTGGTCTCCATTAGTTGAACTGATGGAAAGTTTGGAAGGAGAATCAAGAGGAAAAGGAAACTACTTCTTCTGCCAGTGCCCCTGCAATTATTGTACTATCTTAAATGAAGTAAGAAAAAGGTGTGTTGCAATGCTTGGACCATATTTTGGGATATAAACAGGAGCAACAGCAGAAATGAATGGAATAGAACAGAACAGAACAGAACAGAGCAGAGCAGAACAGAATTCTTTATTGGTCAAGTGTGATTGAATACACAAAAAAATTGTCTCTAGTGCATAAGCTCTCAGTCTACATACAAAAAACAGAGTGATAGGTTATAGATCATAAACCATAGTTGCAACTTTTAAGCATAATGTATAAACAACAAGTGATAAATAGGAGAAATATAAGAAATCTGGATTTTGATCAACGGATACTACATATAAACCATGCAAAACTTCCTTTTTTTGCATTTTCTGAGCATCTTGATTTTGCTTCTGAACCTGGCTCAGGAGAACATAGACAGTACCAATATTATCCCTTTAAGATAGCTACATAGTAAACAAACAGTTACTGCTTTTTTCAATATAGCTGTGCTTATTGTTGTATCCAGTAAAGAACCAGTACAATTTTCTTGCTGAGAGTCTAGAGTCTGTTGGAAAAGAGAGGTAGATAGCGTATTGATAAGAGGAAGCATGTTTTTCTCAGTGATTGATTATATCTCCTTTGCTACCTTCTTTTCAGGTAAAATCCATTTGTGATGTGCCAAGGCTCGGGTTTACTTGAAACAATACTATCCAACCTGAAAGTCTTGGTCCAGCACATAATTACTGCTTTTTTTAAATTATCATTTCCTTCCCAGCCAGTCATCCATAACTAAATAAGAAATAAGCGCCAAGAAGGGACACTTCAAAAGAAAACATACTTTTATGGAAGCTTCTTGGAAAAAATAAAGCTCCAGTTAATTTTATTTCATTCTACGCTTGTAAGAGAAATAACCTCCTTTATTAGCATAAATACAGCTATACTGCTGTTTTAGCTCTTCTTTAAAAAAAAGGGTTGAAACATTTTTAATTTGGACACACGACATTTAGATGGTGTGGAATTATCATGGGGCATCCTTTCTGCACAAACTCTCATATAGTTTATATTAAGTTTTGCTTTATTATACAGTGTTAAAGTCTTATTAGTCACCCATTAGATAAAGACTTTCAAGAATAAAAAAACTAGAAAAGGAAAAAAAAATAATGAGATCTTAATAAAAGCAACAATAAAGATGGTAGCAATCAGACATATGAATCTTTCTTTTTCCTAAACACACTTTTCTTCCAAGTTTCTAACTTTCACTTTTGCCCTTTGTCTGCAATTGAAAATGCTGAAGATATCGGGTGTCTGTCTGTCTGTCTAAAGCAGGGGTGTCAAACTCATGGCCCGCGGGCTAGATGCGTCGTGTGCTGGCCCCGCTCCCATCCGGTTTAGTGAAGGGGAAAAAAAATCCCAATGTGTCACGTGACACCCTTAGTCTAAAGATTCACATCTTTAAAGAATTGGGACCAAACCGACATCTTATCTTGCAGAAATATTAAGAGATCGTTCTATAGTTAAAACATTCTCAACAGAGCTTTTTCCCTCAATAACTATTGTACTTCAGCATGCAATAACAGTTGCTTATGATCAGTTTTCAAATAATAAAGAGAATCATCTTGAATTTAACACACTAGCCTTTATATAATTACACTTTTTACTGCATCACTAAGCACACTGTTTAGTTCAACTGGCTTTTTTTTTTTCATAATAAGATTGTTCTCAATGAAGAAAGCAGCATGTACATACTGACACAAGTTCCTTCACCTGGATAACAACTTCAGAATGCTTTCCTGTCATTGGAGCTACACCATTAGACCTGGCATGAAAACTAAGTTTCAGATCAAACTAAGCTTGGTCAATATTGCTACTGTTCATAGCTTTATACAGTTGTGCTTGTTGACAACGAAGCAGGAAAACAAATTCTTCACATCCCCATTATTTTCAGATATCTACTATAAGAATGATTGTGTTAGCAACATCTGTGCATTTGTTAAGTTGCAATGAAAATTATTTTGCAAAATGTATTTATTCTATGAGCTGGTCTTCCATATCATTATCCAGTTCCTGAATCGATTGAGATGCTGTCTTTGGCTATGGTATATCTTCTTTGCTGCAGATTCACCCAATATTTCCAAGAATACATATTTGATGGAATCTTTCACTAATACCTTGGCAATTTTGTGTGATTTTTAGATTTAGCAACCCAAAGTGCTAGTTTATAAGAAAACTGCAAAGCACTAATGTTTATGTGTGAAATATTGAACAGCCATTCTGTGGCTTAATAAGCCACAGAAATGTTTTTTTAATTCAACACTCTTTCTTTCAAACAATGAGTTTGGTTTTAAATGAATTTATTTATGTTTTGCATGTAAATATCTCTTTAGCTTTGATTGTTCAATTGCTTCTTAACCAGTACATCTCCATGAATAACACACTTCATCATCAATTATGGATACAAGGCCAAACTCAGTATATGAGAGATCATACTTCCAAGTAAAATTATGAGAACAGAATCACTGCCATTGTTATAATTGGGTTTATTACTTCTGTTGCATTCCTGAAAGCTACCAAAAAACTCCAGTGTACATGTCTCTCCCTCTAAAAATTAAGGTTAAAAATAAATGCAAATTTATCTCATAATAAGGAAATATAAATTAAAAAAACATTTTTAATTTTTGATTAAAAATTAAAATGGATGTAAAAATACAAAGTGATAAAATAAATGCTTACCTTTTCTCAGATTTCTATAGTTTGGAGTTACAGTTGAGAAACCAACCACAACGTATTACATGTTGTAATCTCTTTCTGTGTACAACTAGTACACAGCTTGCACCATAATGTATGAATTTAACAATAACAGAACTGGCTAGTATCTTTAACGAGACAGGTCCACTGATCATAAGGATGGTTATTGTGGCAATGTCAAATTGCTTTTATGATTTCCTAATGCTTACTTCTGAATTCGGTACTTATCTTGTTGTGAAATAGTGACAAACAGTTCGTGGATTGGCAGTGGTCCCTGAATTTTTAAAAGGATGGATTTAGAGGTCATTTGTATACTGGTAGCCCCGGGGTGGAATTCAACCACCTCAGGAGATGTGGTAGGGATGATTTGAATCGGTTTGGAGAGGTGGTAGGGACAATTTGGGTCAGTTGGCCCCACCCATGCCCGCCCTCCTTCCTTTTAGAGACTGAGTCCCACCAAACCACACCCACCAAGCCCACAGAGCTGGTAGGGAAAATTTTTGAATTTCACCCCTGTTGTAATGTAGCCCATTTTTTTTAGCCTTAGTACCCCACCAGTACCAGTGGTGGTATTCAACTGGTTCTGCCCGGTTCTGGAGAGCTGGTAGGAGCAATGAGCAGCGGAGACTGAACCAGTTCTCTCCACTGCTCTGCTGGCTCTGCTGTTGGGCCCACCTGCCCACCCGGGCTCCCATACTCACCTTTATCTGCTGAATATGAAGTGCAGCTGCTTTGCGCGACACAGAATAGCGCTGTGTGGCAGCTGCTGAAGCGACCGGGATCATGAAGTCTTGCAGGACGCGAGTTAGAACATCTCCTGCAAGCCTGCGCAAAGTGGCCTGCACAAAATGGCCTGCGCAAAGTGCACGTTTGGCACGTGCATGCATGCAAAGTGTACATGTGCGCAAAGTGCGCCCACCAAGCCACGCCCACACCAAACTGGTCGCAAAAACATTTGAATCCCCAGTACAAATAATTTTTGAAACCAATACATCAGAGACCAACCAGAACTAAGAAATTTGATGTGATTGTTGGGAGCAATGACTAAAAAAGGGATAGCCTGTATAATTAAGAGGGCCCTTCCTTATTCTCATAACTCTACCTTCTTCCAGTAGGCTAGAATAAATGCTTTAAGCATCTGGTATGAATACAATAGAACTTCTGAAAGGATGGTTCAGGGCAAATGGCACATGTGAACATAAACTGGCAGAAGACATGATAATTTGAAGCCAGTTCCCCGTGTTTTGTTTAGCCTTGAAAGCAGATGGTTCTGCACACTTACTTTTCATGTCATACTGTTATTAGCTCCTAAGCTGCCACTAGCAAAGTTGGAATTATTGGTAACATTTCTCTTCCTTACTTTAATGAAAAATTATTCGAGCTTCAGTGCTCTCACTTTCAAGTAGATTTAACCCCCGAGTTTCAGAAAACTATTCAAAGAAAGTTCTCCAGCATGCATTCATGATTAATATCCGGCAGGCCTATGCAAATTTTGTAGAAAAGGAAGAGGAGAACCAGGGGAGAGAAGATATATCTTTGTCCAGATTGCTGGGAATGAACCCTACAGCTTTGGAGCAATGTGCAAAATTGTTTAGTCAGAATGGAAGGAGGGGAGAGGCAGGTCCAGAGTAGGGGTACTCTCCAGATTATTTTAGTTGTTACTTCAGTGGCTAGTAATACTGCCTTTCAACAGGTCTGTTAACTTCAGAGGTGGTATTCAGCAGGTTCTGACGAGTTCTGGAGAACTGGTAGCAGAAAACTGGCAAATACCACCTCTGACTGGCCCCACCCCCATCTATTCTATGCCTCCCAAGTCCCAGCTGCTTGGCTGGGTCTTCTTTTGTTGCTCTGCCTAGGAGATCAGAGCTGGAAAACAGGTTAGTGGTGTGGGGAGGGAATGGGATTTTGCAGTATTCTTCTCCTGCCATGCCCACCAAGCCACACCACGCCCACCAAGCCACGCCCATAGAACCCGTAGTGAAAGAATTTGAATCCCACCACTGGTTAACTTCACAAGTGTTCAGGAACAACACAACAACAAAACAGAGCTTTATGAGATTAGAGAGCACTGTTCAAAAACTGCTATTCTTTCCTGTATACATTCTGCTATAATTCCCACCCAAATTGGCTTCTCAGATTTCTTGACGTTTCTCCAAGAATTAGAAGAATTACTAGCCTACCTGCAAGGTTAAAAAAAAAAAAAAGCATAACAGTAGATGTGCTTCTCCCCAATACTACTTGGTAGGACAGATAGTCCTCAACTTACAACTATTCGTTTAGTGACCGTTCAAAGTTAAAACGGCACTGAAAAAGTGACTTAGGACCATTTTTCACCCTTATGACTATTGCAGCATTCCTGTGGTCTCCTGCTCAAAATTAGGGTGCTTGGTAACTGGCATGTGTTTATGATGGTTGCAGTGTTCTGAGATTCCGGAAGGCCAGCTTAATATGGCTCTTAATTACTTTAGCTGTTTGTCTCTCATAATTCTTTGAAGTTTAAAACAAATATGGAAGCATGATGGGCTAAACTAAAAACTGGATAAGTGAGTAGCTGGGAGAAATGAAAATGAATGGATTCATCCATCTATAACCTCAGCTTTGCTCTGCAATTAAGGTTTCTGAGCACAGGGGTAGATGGTTGAAGATGTTGTATAAATGAAATTACAAAGTAAATAACACTGTTTCTAGTTGATCCGATAACATCTGTGCTGCTTTAGTCCAGATTATAGGCCCAATTAGAAGCTTGGTGCCTTTGATCCTCTATTCACTACGTTGTAATGTCCACATATCTTACATACATACATACTCTGACACTATTTAAACTAAATTCGTATATCAGCGATTGTTAGCCATTGATTAGCTGAAACTTATTCTGTTGGTTGTATGTTGTAGGAGCAAAGATAAGTGTTACTCGATAATATATGTATCCATATAAAATGGGACCCTATCTCTTTTAACATCTGTTCTAATTGGATGTTTTTAATGCTTGCCCAGTAAAGCTTGCAATTCAGAAATATTTTTGGATGAACTTTAGCACGATAACAACTACCTTCACCAGTACGTGGAGTAAATTTTCATTAATTTACACACATTTCCTCCGCTGAGGTATATCTTTGTATTATTAATTTCTCAGTAAAGTTTAAGGTTTGATAAAGAACCTTTACTTATTTTCCTTAACTCAGCGAAAGGAAATCAAGGAATGTTGTGTGTATAATCCATAACCCTTTGGGTCCTCTCCTATGGAATCTAGAACATTGTGTGTATGTTTGTGTATAGAGAAAGAAAGAGAAACATGACAATTCATGGTATTAAAATTCAAATATGAAAAACAACAACATAATAACTGAATTCAGAATATCTGCCAAGTTGGAAACATCCATTGGGGCTCTATAATTAAAGTGACAGACCAAACTATCCTACTAATTACACTTTGAATTTTTTTTTATTTTTCTGTGTAATGCCAAGTAGGTAGCAGACATAGGATCTGCAGATTATACTGTAAACATCTGTGAGCTGTATATAACTTGGTTAATTCTAGAAGTTTGTCAATCACACTTGTTCAAAAACTTCAGAATTGTTCTCACTTTGCTTACATTTTGGAAGGTATTTAGACTCATTAAAAGAGGATTTATTAAATGTCATCTAGGTTTAAATGCACCGAGTTTTGTTATTATGAATTGACTGCTTTTTGGTTTCATTATGCATATTATTCATCTTACCATTGTTGTTTTGTGTTATTTATTGTGAACATTTGCTATTTGTACTGTGTGTTGTTAACTGCCAGAAGTTTTATGGGATGGAATTCAGATGGTACGCGAGTTGAAAGAATTAATAAATAAACTCATTCCAACTAAACAGTGCTCAACACCTCCCCCTCCCCATATTGTATTGTTCAATTGTTGCTGGAATTTTATTGTTTCCTCCCTTTTCAACAAATAATCTGTTCCCTTTCATCTTATTACGCCCAGCAGGCTTTAATAAGAAATCTACAAGATCTGCTTCATTCAACGGAAAACTTATGGTTGTTTTTTTTTTCAACATGAAGAAGAAAGTTTCTCCCTTTTCCTTTTTCTTAGAAGGAGGCGGGCCTTCTCTGCTGTTGCTGCTGCCCTCTGGGACATCTTGCCCACCCCCATATGAGATTGGCCCCAATCTTCCTCTCCTTTCATAAGGGCTTGACTCTGCCAACAACACAGTGGAGGTGGTTGATTGAATAACAACAGATCCTACCTCCTGCATTTCGCCCCTGCCTTCCCCATGTGTCCTTAGATTTTAAGCTTTGATTTTAATGTATTTGTTTTAATATGTTTGCATGTGTGTGTTTGTATACAAATACAAACACATGTACACATACATACATACGACAGACACACACACACACACACACACACACACACACACACACACACACATTTTTATGACAGTAAGCTGCCCAGTGTAACCTTATGGTAAGATGAGCAGCCAATAAAATGAATGAATGAATGAATGAATGAATGAATGAATGAATGAATTCCCAGATTATAGAATTTGGGGTCTTCAAAAAAAGAAAACCCCAATCCTTGAAAACTAACATATATCATCTATGGTTAGTTTTCTTTTTCATGCTTCATTTTTCTAATCTATTGCATGATGAAACAGCAGTTGCTGAATGAGATACAATTATAACATGGATTACAATCTTGGGAAGCACACTGAAAAAATACTATGCATTTTAACAAACATTTCATGTAGATAAAGCCACATTAATAAGTGTTCCATCATTCCTGTGCCTTTGGATAAATGCATAATATTGCTCGCATTTGGGACTGAAATTTTCATAAGCTGACAGTGATACGTGATTAGTTACATCCCACTCTATAAGAAAAAATGCATCAAAACGGTTCAGACAGAAGGCCCAATTGCACATCTTCGTGATGTTAAAGTCCTATTCATCTGTCATGGTAGCCCTTAGAATGAGACAACAGTGATCTCAACTTTTGGAGATATTTTACAGCAATTAGACCCTTATTGTTCAAGGTTTTGGAAACGTGTGTGACCCTTAGTATCAAATATCGTTGGTCTGCCGTTTTATTTTTCATCAACATCAACCATGCAGGCTAGAGCTGATGAGAGCTAGCATTTCTTACTCTTTTTGTATGGGCTAGGGATAATCTGAAAGTAAAATGAAGATTTTCTTTTCCATCCAACCTTTGAAAGATTGTCAAAGAAAGAGCCAGCCATTCTGAAAGAATCCCATTTTACTCTTTCCATTTTGTGCAGATTAAAATATCTGTTTAAATATTTCTCTCTCTCTCTCTCTCTCTCTCTCGTCACTCTTTGCAAATTGGAATAAAGGGTTATGAAGTTTTAGCTGTTCAGCTTGGGAAATGAATGCACTCATTTTTATTTATTGAATTATTCATCAAATTTATATGCTGCCCATCTCACAAAAGAGTGACGACAGCATACAATAAGTCTTTAATGTATATATAAAATTTAAATATTAAATATAAAAAAATAAAAATTCTGATTAAGGATTAAGAGAGATAGTAGATATCAGTAACAATGGAGCCATTTGACGGTCCCTTGGTCCTGCAAGCCTGATGACATAACCATCAACAATAGCACTTACTTATATACACTTCCACTTACTTCTAAGCAGTTTACAGTGTTCAGCCTATTGCCCCCAACAATCTGGCTCCTCATTTTACTGACCTCTAAATGATGGAAGGCTGAGTCAACTTGAGTTGGTCAGGATCGAACTTTGGGCTATAGGCAGAGTTACTCTTCAATTACTGCATTCTAATCACTGTGCCACCAGGGCTGATAGGGGGTCTTCTGGAAAAAGCAACAGGATGGAGTCGGTCTTACATTGGGGGGGTGGGAGGATGCTCCATAAGGGAGCACCATGGCAGAAATGCCTGGATCCTGGCTTCTGCCACATGTAACTCCTTAGTAAACAGGACCCGCAATGTAGCTCCTCTGTTGGATCAGATGGGATGGGCAGAGGTCATCAGGGAGAGGCGGTCCCTCAAAAAACATTTTTAAAAACATTTTTATCCTTTCTTCCAGAGTACAAGTATGTTGTTTATTCACAACACATCTGCACTATGATCTAAAGAGGTTAAAAAAAAAAGATTTACAATTTAAATCTTTTTAAATATACAACGTTAAAAGTCGTGGGCTAATTAAAAACTTTTGACCTGGTTCCAAGAGGAAATTAAAGATGGCACCAAGAGAGTTTTTCTAGAAAAAGCAGCTCATTATCAGAATGTTATAGTAAGAGCCATTCTTCCAGTTACAATCTGGGTGATTAATGCCTGGAAGAATTGTAGTTTTGTTCAGTTGTATTTGAAGTCAGTCCTGATGTATGTGCAAATTCATACAGGTTACTTACTGGATGCAAGATGGTTACTCATTCCAGGATGTTGGAAGTTGACCTTTTTATTCTTTCTAACCTCTTTTTGTTGGAAAAAAATTGTGTACCCAGAGGCCCAGGACTCTGTCCATCAGCATACTGATCCCTCTCAAATTAAACAGAATGGGTCTAAATTGGGTATAGGACAGAAGCCATCAAATGAAAACACAGGCTCAAAAAATGGTCTGCAAAAAACTGGAGGCTACAGGGAAAAGAAAAAAAAATCCTCTAATGGACCCTAATATTAGAGTCAGCTGAACAGTGGCTCAGAATATTAGCCACGGCTTCTTTCTGAATCTCTTATCTACTCATTTCTAATCACATGACCCAGAGTTTAGTATATGCAGTTTGCCAGTGCACATATAAACACAAACACATGGTCACTTGTGCTTCCCATCACTTTCTTGATGTAGATCCAAATTTCAACATTGTTTTCCCAGGGAAAATTTAGCCTTTCTCTATCACTTCCCCAAATTCTTTGTTCAGAGTGCCATTCCAGTGGTTATCTCATGACAAAGTCGTTCAAATCTTCTCATTATTTGTTCTGAGAGTCAATACCAACTTCATGGCGCATAATCAATCAGGAGGAAATAACTTATAAACATTTCCTTAGAAATCGAGATCACTCAGGATTAAAGGTTTTCTAATGGTGAATGTTAGTTTATTTAGAAATAATCACAAGGGAGGAAATTGACTATGCTGTAATAATCACTGCATTTGAAACAAGAACGTTCCATATTTCTATGGCTTTGTATGTGATTTTCACATTATTTATTTAGACTCACATTTCAGATGAGAGTAAGGTTGAACACATTTTACATGATGGGAGCCTTTAAAAATAACACTGAGGATGTTCTTTTATGTGCATGTGTGTGTTTCATATGTTTGGGGGTATTCTAGAGATGACGGTGCAATCCAGTCAAAATACAGGATGAACTTTTTGCTTATCAAATGACATCATAATAATAGAAATGTCATTACCAGCAGTTTCAAAACCTGTCATGAATGGATAGTGAGATACAGTTTCAAGGCAGTAAATACTCACAAATGAAGGCAAAGTATACATGTCCCAGGATAATATTGTAGGATCCAATCAGGGTTGATCACTGGGACCAGAGGTTTAGTCTTCAAAACGTAGTCACTGAACCAGTAGTAACATCAGTTGAATCCCACCCCTGTACCATCTGGGTCTTACTAATGTCAGTCCAATGCCTTAATTACTATGCACCTATAAACAGGACTCCATTTTCTTCCAAATCAAAAACCCTTTTATAATGTATGTGAGTAATATATGTTCAGAGCTTTTCCCATCAATGAAGGGCATGGTAATAATACTTTTCATAGAGTTTTCTGTTAGTGTTTGCAAATGTTCTGGACTGTAATCACTGTAAAACCTTTTTGGTTTGTTGCAGAAAATCATTTGCTCTTGATGACATATATTTGCACATTCAGAAGCCTAGGAAATTCAGGATTCTAACAAGGGTGCAAAGTACTTTGACAAGAGTGTATACCAATGTATCTTTAGGACTTTGGGGATTTCATTGAGACCTGATTTCCATACATCCTCTGTGCATGTGTGTCTATGTGTAGTATGTGCCAAGAAAAGACTTATAGCACTTGACATTAGCAGAATATGGAAGCAAAACAAAGCCAAACGTTTAAGTTTATTTTTATATGGGAGTATGTTTAATAGCTGAGATTCATTTATGAACAGTGACACATCTCTGGGAACAGTCATAAATAAGGAATGCACTGTAAATGGGGCAGTTTTATTTTGAATAATTTTGCCTGTTGGGTTATAATTTGTTAAAACAAACAATAACTTACTGTTTTGCAATTGTATGCAAACACATTACTGAACTCAGCTAAAATCAAGCAATCTTTTTGGTTTCCATTCACCTCAAAATGAACGGGCACAGCAGTGTCAGAAAATGACAAATTGCAGGATGAATATAAAAGCAGTACCTTCAAAAATACAATAGTTATACAAGTCATCTATTGTTAATGAAGAATATAATGCAATTTGTCTGTCTGTAACACAATTATGCAAATCAAAGCTGGGACTATCCTTAAATCTCTCTACATTCCAAGTGATTAAAATGAGATAATTTATCACAAAGAATATTACTGATCATGTTTATGAGTTGCACATTAATCCTATTACTATAATGTATCTTTCTCATAATGTAATGGATTTGTGCAATCTAACAGAAAATGACTTTTATACTACCCACAATTACAAAAATATCCAAAGCATATCCATTGCACCATAATAGCATATGTCTGCAACTGTACAACAAACCTATTAAAATAAACAAAGCTTATGGATATAACCTTCATACCAATAGAGACAATGGTAAATTTAATTTTACGGTGCTCATTATTTCAACAACTCCATATATGATAACATGGCAAGCAAGTTACTTTTGTCTCCACTACTTTAGAAAAGGAGTGCCTTTGTAAAATTTTCATGTGACATCGGAGAATGATTAGCTGTACCCCTCGCCCTGTAATTCTGCAAAATAAAATCTGGGGGATACATCTCTGAGATTTAGCATATTTGAAAGCCGCTGCAATTCAGTACTGTCTTCTCAGAGAGATTTGTGCAAATGCAACCTATATTCTGCATTCCTTCAGGGCTCTCCTATTCTTCAGAGAGGTCTGGGGGCAAAATGTTGATTTGACTCCTCTTCTCCACTTCTCCCTGCGGCTTACATCATTCTAACAGTATATGTATGGGTGCATGGGCATACACCTACATAGACTTGGACAAGTACACATATATTAGGCTAATGTAGGAAAGGAGAAATGAAAAGTGGGGATTCGTCTGTTTACACATACATATATATACTGAACTATACTTGGATTGGGTCCCCTTACAGCTGAGTCTAGACATATCCTCAATGCCCTCTCTGTGTTACCAAAAAACAAAACAAAACAAAAAGACCTGAGCCTAATGCATGACTTTAAGGAGAAAAGAGGCTAACAATCTCCTAGTCCTACCCCCCACAAGGGTTCTTAGCTGATGGTGTAAAAAGCTAGGAGCTGTATAAATGGGGCAGTTTTTGATTTAGTAAACAATCCATTAGGGGTTTTTTTTGTCCTATAATATAAGCAGCGATTTTGAGCAAAGTTATGGATATATAGCCAAATTAAGAATACATGTTTCTATTATTTCACTTTATTGTGCTGGATTTCTAAAAGTTGTTTGGTTTTTTTTTTTTAATGTATTAAAGCCTTCTTTATTTTTACCTCATTTGCTAACCACAGATAATATTTGAATTTACTTTGTCCCCTACTCCAAACAAACATGTGATCATAATCTGTTATTAGTAGTTGCCATATTGAGAGAATCTAATAGTGATCCTATTGCTCTCTTATTAATTATTTCCTACTTGGTTGATGCTTTTGTGTGTGCTTGTGAAGGGTTTAGGCAAAACCTAGCACCCAGCTAGCTACATCCTATCATGAAAAGGAACTGTCTGTTCTGTATGTGTGTAAAGAGAAATAATACCTGAAGAAAGTGAGCTTAGAGTAGCAATGTGTTAGAAAAAGAGCAGGGAGAGTAAGAGACCTGGAGAGCACGTGGAGTAAAACTGTAAATCTCTATCTACACCCTACTTTCTCTTATGGTCGGAAGGTCATGAGGTGCTAAGCAGATAGTGCTATGAAATTTGGACCTCCGGCTTGCTGGCTCATGTGCAAATCCACAACTTTCATAATCTCCTAACATCTTTCATCTCTAGATTGATCTCGGAGCAAGGGCTTAGTGAATTCATGTGCTGGATCTCTCATGATGGGCAATCACGGGTGGGATGCTACCGGTTCTGCCCAGCTCTATAGAACTGGTAGCTCTGAAGAGCAGCAGACACAGAACCGGTTCTGTGTTTGCTGCTGTTTGGCCCACCCACCCACCTGGGCTCTTACCTGTCTTTTATTTCCTGCTTTTTCAAGCTCAGCTGCTTTGTGTGGCACAGCTGAGCTTGAAAAAGCAATAAAAAAGTGCCTTTTGAAACACTGTATACCCATGCGCAGCGCTCATCAACTGTCTGGGCGGCACAGCTTAAGGTTTATTATATGCGCATGCAGCGCATATCTGGTGCCCGTGTGCTGAAGTGCGCCTGCACACACAAAATGTAATCACTGAACTGGTAGTAACACCGGTTGAATCCCACCCCTGTGGGCAATACATTAGTTCAAAAAATATTCCTTCTTGAACAATTGACATATAATGGTATTTGGTGTCCAAGTGCTTTGTTCTGGATATAGTTTTCTCCATTGCTTCCCATGAAGGTAATAAAATAGATACGTTTTCAAACAGGACTATTGAATTTTGCTCATATATCAAAAAATCCATTAAAAGTTTAGGTAACCATGAGTCTCTTGGAATGCTTGTGCTGCAGATACATTCCCACTTCAGTGGATAATAAAGCAATAATTAACTTCTCAATTAATTATTTCGCCCTATATAGAAACAATTACGTGCTTCTGGACTTACAATTATCTTTTGCCCAGCCTGCATCAATGTAGGTCAGAGCTCTCCAAAGATTAGTGGGACTATCCATGGGGTCAATGTTATTGTTGTTATTCAAAGTAATACCATTTAAAGTACCGTGTTTCTCACAAAATAAGGCCGGCCTTATATTTTTTTTGACCCCTGAAAAAATGGCTAGGCCGTCTTTTTGGGGGTGACTTAATTTCCTCCCCCACCTAGAGCAGCCCATATGCATGTACCTCGCCACGAGGCTGCTTCTATTGGCCGACGAAAGCTCCCCGAAGGCAGAGTCCCCAGCTGCTTCAGGGCGTGGCGTGGCTGCCCGTGTCCCCTCGCCTTTAGGCAGTCTCTTTCGGGCGATGGAAGCTCCCCAAATGCAGTCACCAGCCACTTCGATCGGCTGGTAGAAGCGGCCTCAGGGCGAGCGCACACACACACACTCCCTCCCTGCGAGGCTGCTTCTTCGGCAGACGAAAGCTCCCTTGAAGGCAGAGTCCCCAGCCGCTTTGGGGCGAGTCATGGCTGCCTGTGTCTTTGGGCGATGGAAGCTCCCAAATGCAGTCACCAGCCACTTCGATCGGCCGGTAGAAGTGGCCTCACGGCGAGGGGAGTGTGTGTGTGTGTGCGCTTGCCCTGAGGCCGCTTCTACCAGCCGATCGAAGTGGCTGGTGACTGCATTTGGGGAGCTTCCATCGCCCAAAAGAGACTGTCCTAAAGGTGAGGAGACACAGGTAGCCATGCCACGCCCTGAAGCGGCTGGGGACTCTGCCTTCAGGGAGCTTCTATCAGCTATCAGGGTATTCTAGCCTAGGCTACCTGCAGGGCACTCCTAAAGGCAAGTTTTCTCCCCATCCCCCCGCCCTTCCCCCACCCATTTCTCTTCATCTCGTGTAGTTCTAACGAATTTTGGGGGTGGGGCTTAATTTCACCTCATGCCTAGAAATCATGCTGGGCCTTCCTATTGGTGGAGGTTGTATTGTTGGAGAAATACGGTAGTATTTATTAAATTATTCTCATATAATAAATGTTTGGAGGTTGGAAAACAGTCTGAAACTTCATGAAGGGGTAGATAAGCTGAAGAGTTTGTGAATCCCTGATGGCATTCCGAGATCTAAGACTTTGGGGTCTTTTAGGTATCTGCTCACCTTCTTGACTTGGTGACTCACTTTCCTATGCTTGATTCCAACTGCTGCAGCAATGTTAGAATTTGGTACTGTGGCTACATTATGCCTAAGAGCTTTCCAATGAAGACTGTCTGCTTTAGATAGGATGAGTTTTTGCATTTTATTTTAGGAGATCAGTTTCCTTGGGCCCTGTTGCCTTAGTTGGCTTTATTCAATTCTAGAAATTCAAGAAGTTCTTATCTTTTCTGCTCTTGAGTCAAAACATTTCTGCCATCTTTTTCTCTTTCTCTGCCAAGGTTGTGAGACATGCTTCTCGATTCTTGTTGAGGTTCTTTACTATCACTTCTTGATGGAGCACTAAATTAACTACACAGGTGACACAATATATCCACCTGTAATGCCTGAATCTGACATAAAGACAAAGTTCATCTTTACTTTGACAAGCATCTGGCTCAACTTCTTCGTTGAGGCTCTAGCTTTGTAGCATAAATGCTATTTTGAAGCTTGCACACTTGAACTCTTCAAATACGGGTGGTTGCTCCATGTAGATGATTTCCTTGATTTCTTCATCCAGAAATCTGGTTTTTAGATCAAGGTGATCTGCTTGTGTGTGGCTCATTGCTGCTCTGCTGAGCAATGTTCTGATAGAGGTGTGCTTGATTGCTGAGGCAAATGACTCATAATCGTCTTCCCCATACTTCTGTAAGTTTCTCTTTATGCTAGGTTGCTTTCACAGTGGTTATGTCGAAGCCTGAAATATCAATTTGCTAGAAGCTTTCTACCTTTTCCCCATTTCTACTCTTGCAAGATAGTATCTATTATCCTAATTTACCTTTGGCTCTCTGTTTTTGGACCAATGATGTATTTCCAAACAAAAGCTTTAGAAGACCAACATGTTTATTTTCTAAAAATGTCTGAGAGGCCTGGGTGAGTTTCAGAGTTATGCTTTTAAATAAAGATGATGCTAAAGGCTGGTGCTTTGCCTTGCAGCAAGCTGATTCTCTTTTCTTTTAAAATTAAAATAGGAATGTATGAGGCACAAAGCCAGTCAGCTGTGATTTGTTCATCAAACCATAGTAAGGTAAAGCTTAATCACACCTTACTCATATGTGATTTATCATTTGGCAATTTTGCATAACAGCTATCAAGCAGATAAAGAGATTTTCTCATTTATTCCTCAATTGATCTTTTGCTTGCTTGGTTCAGCCTCAGAACTGGCCAGAGTTTTGTCTGATCAAATTTTCATTCTGCATGAGCTGTATCTGTGATGACAACTTGCACAGAGGTTGTTATGACTTGGATAATCTTGGCAGAATTCACATGTTGCATTGAGAATAAATTATTTGTGCTGCCTTTTAGTACAGCATGTTGAATAAACTACATCAGTGTAGCTTGTAAACCCAACTAACGGTGTTTTATTCAGGGAACCATGATTAAAACAAATTATAATTTGCAGATCATATTTCTGAGGCATGTTCTACAAGCAGGAAGGAGGATTGGCAGTTGAGCACTGTGCATAATTTCAGCATGGAATGGGGTTATTTGGAGGGATGGAAAAGCAAGGATGCCTACTTTGCAACCAAATGCAGGTTAGACTGTTCTATCGTGTTCTCCAACCTACGGTTGTGAAAATTGGACCTTAAAAAAAGCAAGACATGAAGAAAATTGACTCACTTGAGCCATGGTGCTAGAGAAGGCTCCTGCATATTCCTTGGGCAGCAAAAGTGACCAATAAGCAAGAACTGGAGCGCATAACAACAGACATGCTACTAGAAGAAAAAAAATATGAAACTGTGTATCACTTATTTTGACCATGTCATGTGGGGGAATTTCCTGGAGAAAAGCAATTATATTTGGAAGAGTTAATGGTAAAAGAAACCACCACATGGTGGTGGCTCTTTGCTGACACCAGCCAGAGCATAGAATAAAAAAATTGGAAGAAGTGAAGAGAGCTGCTCCATAGAATCTCCAAGAGTCATGTCCGGACTGAATGGATAGCAATTGCACTTAGACTTATATACCACTTCACAGTGCTTTACAGCCCTCTCAAGTAGTTTTACAGAGTCAACATGTCGTCTGCAACAATCTGGATCCTCATTTTACCCTCTTCGGAAGGATGGAAGGTGGAATCAACCTTGAGCCAGTGACAAACAAACTGCCAAATTGCTGGCAACCGGCAGTCAGCAGAAGTAGTCTTCAGTATTGCATTCTAACGACTGTGCCACCAGGGCATCATCATCATCATCATCATCTGGAGGAAAGTGTCCAACCACTTTTTTGTGCTATCTTCCCAATCCAGTATGCTACTTAAAAGGAATAGTGGTGATTATTAGCCATGTAGTTCTATGTTTCCTATGCATTGCTTCACTGACCTCTGATATAGTTTTGTTTAGTGAATTAAAATCTATAGCCTTCACAGGCAACTGCAAGAGCTTTAGGCAGGGAAGCAATCCATCCTGCTGACTCCCCTAGTTCTCAGTCACCATGTATTTTATTCAGCATCCACTTTTTAAGGAAGTCCAGTGTCCTACAACTAATGCCTGTGCAACCTTATTCAGTCTTTTCCTTTCCACAAACTACTGTTTGTGAAGTCACTCCTAGCTAAGGGTAAAAATAGTCTTCAGTTAGAGGACAAGATACCTCTGGGTAAAAAATATAGGATGAAGTGAGGCCAAACCAATATTTCCTGACAGGTAATTGGTGGCTTTTCAGCCATGTTTCATTATAGTGACATACTGCCAAGACGTCACACATGATTGGCTTCCTCACCAAATTCCCAGGAGCTCAAAGCAGGTTATATTTCTGAATAATTTTCTGCAAAGATCTCAGATTGGTTTCTGATTCTAAACATCTTTTGGTGTGTAACCAGTATAGCGTAATCTTTTGGCCATCTGGGGACTCAGAACCTGAAATAAAGATATTGCCCACCTGTCTATAGTTTATGTAAGAAAACCATTTCATTGAATTTTTCATGGCCAGGAATTGGCCACATAGGAATAACTCTTGCAAGAGGAGGGAGTATCTATCTATCTATCTATCTATCTATCTATCTATCTATCTATCTATCTATCTATCTATCTATCTATCTATCTATCATCTACCTACCTACCTACCTTTTATCTATCTTTTATCTATCTATTTATCATCTATCTATCTATCTATCTATCTATCTATCTATCTATCTATCTATCTATCTATCTATCTATCTATCTATCTATCTATCTATCTATCTATCTATCTATTTTCTACCTACCTACCTACCTTTTATCTATCTTTTATCTATGTATCTATCTATCTATCTATCTATCTATCTATCTATCTATCTATCTATCTATCATCTTTCTTCAATCTAATCTAATCTAAATGTATACATATATGTAAGCATATATGTATATAATCCAAAGCTTTCATAAGGCGCCGTTGTTCTATTCTAATGAAAAAACCTCCCAGCATGCAAATATTTGGGTGCAACTGTCAGAATGTAAAAGGGTTAAACGATAGCAAAGATCAGCAGTTTCATGTAAGCCTCCTGCAACCAAGCAGATATTCTTAGAAAAGGAGCAGGCACAACATAAATATTTCCCATTATAGGTAAACTAAAGTCACAATGAAATCTGTCATGCTTGTGCTTTGAGAGATGGACATTATTACTAAGCTGCCGCCATGCTGGCAAGTGAATGGAGTTTATATTTTGTTTATGGAGCTGAATGAGAAATTGAGGGCCTTTTTTTTTTTTTTTTTTTGGTATTTTATTTTCATTCTCGGGAGGGAGGATAGGGGAGCAAGGGAGGGGGGTTGGAGAGGGGGCCCAGCATGTGTAATTCTTTTCCGTGGAAGCTTGAAATGGCCATGGAGGCAGCTCAATATTCCATTTATTTTATTTATAAAAGAAATTCAAAGCCTGAAAAGATGAAGTAATTGACTTACTGGGATGACAGTTAAACCCACTAAATTTAATCTTATCCTCTCAAGTACAACATATCGCGCTTACAAATTATCACCCAGCACCAGACAGCCTTGCTCTCTTCACCTAATCCAAATGGAAATGAAGCCCTCTGTTATTGTATTATCTGACTTCACTATCAGCATTAATCCGGCTTAACTCACTTAATGATGCCACTTGTGGCACTATGAAGGCAGCAAAGAAGTCTATAAACTACTTCCATTAAAATGCAAATCTGGCCCGCAGAGAAAATAAGTGACACAAAAGTCAGAGAATTCGGCCTTACGCTGTATTACCCTCATTGCCTCACAGAACCGATACAAGTATAATAACTGATGCTGTGATTATTATCCTGGCTGTGGGTTTAGTCTACCACAGAACGTCACAAAAGTGCTTCAACAAGCCAGGGTATTTAATTTCTGGAGAGATTTCTATTTTTTGTTGTTGTCAGGAAATGAACAAATACTTATCAATTGGGGGCGGGGGGAGAGAAGGAGGAGGGATGCGAGGGGGAAGGGCACCCTTTTATCACAAATCTTCCTGCCAGGTTTTTCATACTGATATTATTGACCCCGGAAGACAGGAAATGATTTTTTCCCCCTTCTTTTTAGTGTTATTCCTGTCTCTCCTGTTTTGTAAAACCCTTTGGCAAGCGTTTTGCTTTGTGCCCTCTCGGCCACTGTTGCCATTTCATTTCTTTAACCAGCAAATCAGGCTAACTATCTGCAGGAGGAAGAGCTGATTGCCCGGACAATAGGCAAGGGTGGACTGGGTGGAAACTTGAAGGAGATGCCTCCATACCAGCTTGGATCAAAAAGGGTTCTTTGATGACTCCCCTGATTTATATTTTGATTGGGAGGAGTGTTCTGAGATTTTTTGGGGGTGAAGAAACATCCCAGCTTGAAACCTGGGGTTCTTATTTATTTATTTTATTTATAAATTTTAATTGGCTGCCCATCTTATCAAAAGTAACTCTAGGTGGCTTACAGTCTTACATAAGAAATGCTGGCTATTGGATCTGCTTTTATCTACAAGCCAAGTGCTTGCTAAGTCACCAAGTGATGGCCACTTGCTCAATGATAATCTTAAAAGCATTTTTTTTCCCCAAAGGGGTATTTTTTAACATTTGAAAGACCTGGATCCTGGAGCCGAGCCCTCTTTTTGGAGGTTGCATAACAGAGAATGTTTGTCTTTAATGGAATCCTGTAAGCCACTGCTTCATCCACACCAATCCATATATTTGGTTGCCATCCATCTTTCTGTTAGGATGAAAGAAGGAGGGTCGGCCATTTATTTTTCCCTGATTGGATGTGGAAAAATTAAAATCTAGACCCATTTATCTAAACAAATTTTCTCTCTTCTATTAATGACTCTGGGCTTAGAAGCTGAGCAAGAGGGAAACAATGAGAAGGCTCCACCTTGTGCAAGAGTAGAAGGGAAAGCACAGATTTACTACAGCTTGGAGCTTTAGTAGTGACATGTTCTCAACGGCATGGCAGGGAAGAGGGAAGCATTTTAATGAGGGCTCTGGTATAATGCACCTTATTCCTCCTCTGAGAAAGATTGGGCTGTCTGCCAAGAATTGTAACTGTGCCCAAGCTGTTTTGCATGGCGAGCCTTTCTCCCCGCCCCCCCGCAACTTCCCCATAAAAGCACAAATGGAATCTGCAAGAAAAGGCTGCCATCGGGCATAGTCCTGCTTAGCTTCTTTCAGCAGATTCAATTCTTGTGTCTGTTCTCCTTCCCCGGGAGCATTCTATGCCAGCTAAGATTGCTTTCTTAATTGCCCTCTTTGTTTCCAATTCCACAAATAATACGGTTCTCCTAAAAACGCTGGGATGTCTCTTTCTCTTTCAGCAAAGCCAGGGTGCTAAAATCTGGACAATCGCTAGAAGACAGCAAAGAGAGATTTTAGCGAGACAACCGAGGATCAGAAGCCGAACAAGTCCAAAGCCTGCTTTTTAAAAATGTATTGCTGTTTTGGCTGTTCTGAATGGAGGACAGAGGTGGTATTCAGCAGGTTCTGACCCGAGGTGGTATTGAACAAGTTCTGACAGTTCTAGAGAACCAGTAGTGGAAATCAATAGTTCTTGAGGAATTACCATAACAATGTTTAAAGTATTTTTGTAAACATCAAGTGGACAGAAAGATCAATGGAAATATTGCCAACTGTATTCCCATATATACATATCTGCTCTTAAAAAGTGTATGCAATCCACTTCAAAGAAGGGCAAGGACATAGAGGATTAATTATGGGATACTTTCTCTGGAATGTCTTTGCTATAAATATCCATAACTTATATTTGGTGGAGTTGAACAAGACTTTACTTTCATAATATATAAAAATAGAAATAAAACATTTGTATGTCTTGCCTTGAAAGAGGAGACAAAACCTTAATTCAAGTTCCAGTAATGAATATACATCTATTAGGCAGCACACAATCCAGATAGCCACCTTAGTATCTTTCCTTGATGTTATTCGAAAGTCATGATAATTTCCTGATTAAATTGCATACTAAGGATGAAAAGAAGGCTTGTACTAAGCTAAACAAACATGGCAGGAAAGAAGTCTCATTCAGGGTAGTGGGACTAACTTTCATTTAAAGATTACCAGGTTGAGATTGCTAAAGTTTCTTTCTTAGTGGCTATATTTTTTTTTCTTAATTTCACTCCTTTTGGAGCACGACAACCCCCGGGAAGCAAGAATTTGACCCATCACTAATAATGATGGGGAAAGATTAAGCATGCGTTTAATATTTTTGTAAGTGACAGGAAGATAAAATTCAGCGGTTTTGTGATTGTTGCAGGCCAGAAGAGAGAGTCCCAGATTCTTTGACCGAAGATATAATTCTGCTTATATCCTCAGACTTGTTAAAAAAAATGGGACTTTCCCTCAACAGGCGTGTATTGTATCCATCCTAGAAGCATGCATTGACTTGACATTGTCTGAACACTTCATAAACTCAAGGCACTTCAGAATTAGAACTGTTCTTGCAATAGCCCACAATAGTCCCTACTGCAGTCAATGAGAACTTTGGAGAAGCCAACCAGCAGACCAACTGATAAGTGCAGAAAGCAGCATCAAGCTGACATTCCACTCCATCTTACCACCTACCCCAATGTCTTGTACATCTGATTTCTATGCTGGAAATAAATACATGTACAGATAAAGGCAGTTATTATCATGTGACTTTTTTTAGTTGTACTGGTTACTAGTTGATTTTGGGGTGCAATTCCAATAAGTGCTGGTTATCACTTATGAAGTCCTTCATAGCATATGGCCTGGTCGTCTGGTTATTTTTTGTAGCTTCTTCCTGTCCAGTAAGCTTGAGCATAGGGAGTGGGTCCCAAGTCCTCTCCATGAAACAACATCATATATTGGAACCTAGGAAAGTTTATGTTCTCTGTCATGGAATTGCTTTCTGAAATAACATCCCCACAGAGGATGTTCTGATGGTTCCTACCTTGATGATGTTAAGAAAGCCTCTGAAAACTTAGTGATTCTTCCAGTCCTTGAGGTGAACTAGTTGTGAATCTCTTTTGAAGTATATTGTTTTTTGTTTTATTTTTGTATTTCCATGATCTGCTTTTCTGTTTGATTGTTTTCTCCATTTTTAAAGTGTAATCTATCCATAGTTGTCATGTGGCCTTTAAACAGTATGTATGTATGTACAGTATGTATAGAAAAAATAACAGAAAATTAACAGATGAGCAAACATTCAGATACTAAATAAAAATAAATAAACAAGGTAATCTCAGCTGGGAAACTCGTCTTCACCAATTTGTTGTTCTTCAGATGTGATGGACTTACATTTGTTTCCCAGCATATCGAGGAAGGAATTAGGACAGGCTATCTAAGAACTAGGAACAATGTTACTTGGAACAATACTTCCAAGGTGAGGTAAATTTATGTAAGGTGCGTAGAATTACAGACGAAAGGAGCAGAACTGAAGACAAGGGGCAAGTCCATAGGACAGAAGTTCCAGAAGTGAATGTTGGATAATGGTAGACATTCTCATCTCTACAATATTCACAAATCTTGGTCTCAAAATATAAAAAAATAAATGACCCAATTGAAGTATATGTTCCCCATCCTTCTGCTCATTGTAAAGATTTTCACATAGCTGGAATATAAATTCTCCAACAGTTACATAGCATATTTCTGTGGTTTTTTTTTTTTACATAACACTTGCATTTATATATACTTATCACCATATTGCATTGGTAATTCATTAGCAGACTGCTGCCTAAAGAAAGCACCATGGCTTTTTTGAGAAGATTATTCTCTTGGAAGCAAAGTTGTAATTGTCACCACGGGGTAATTTTGATGAAAACAGAAAAGCTATTGTCTTTCTAATAAAAATAATCTGCATGAAGAACAGAAGAGGTAGGAAAGGCAAAAGAGCAGAGAAAGACAATGAAAAATCATTAAATGAGACACTAAGAGAAAATTCCATTACTTTAAAACTGACTTAATTTAGAAGACATAGCAATAAAATTTAACTTTCACAACTTCTGCCAGAAACTATTTGAAACCTATCTTTTTTGAAAGAATGAGGGAAAACTTGGCATATTGCCACATACTGTAGTTCTTTTTAGTTGATCTTATTAGGCCTGTGAATTTATAACCTTCCTTCCTTCCTTCCTTCCTTCCTTCCTTCCTTCCTTCCTTCCCATGCCAATTCAGCTAGTCCTCTCTCCCGTACCTCTCATCTTTTTGTATCTACATACATACTTGTAGATTACACATTTGGAAATCACAGCAGAAAGTCTTCCCCAGTGCACTGCTCTTTCTATTAAAAATTCACATCTAGAAGTTTATTTCCCCTCAACTGGCATCACTTCAGTTGTTGAGTCAAAATAAAAGTCTCTTTTTTGTGTTTTGTGTTTATTTTTCCCTTCAAAATGCTTGACTGAATGGTATGCTGGGTTCATTGAACTTGGTTTTGGCTAGTTCTTTACCCAGAAACAAGGATGCTTTCCACAAAAGATTACCATATGAAAACCAGCTGCTATTGCCTTACATCAGCTCAGAGCCATTTTCCAGAATTGTAAGAGGTTTCATGAAGGATTCAGTGCTCCATTTCTCCTGCTCTTTTCCCCAGCATGTTCTTGGTTTCTACATGATGCTCCACTTTCTTCAGCTGGTCTGCCTATCTTCTCTTTTCTTCTTAAGTACAATTTCTTGAACAATTAGGTTATGCCTTCAGCAATGTTAGCATCATAAGAAAACATGATTGTTGATTTGATAAAATATACAGATTGCAAAAATTGTTAGAGGGAATGGTTGTGAAGTGGGCATGATCTTGGAAGACTGAGGGAAAAGCTTTGGCCAGGAGAACAGTTGGACAAAAAACAGGTTAGCCGGCAAAAGAAATGTGGGCTTTGCAAATGTCTCAGAAAAGGTCTTCGCTAGTTTCTTGAACTGTAAGGCAAGAAACTGAGGAAATGTACTTTTAAACTTTGATTTTGCTAATGTAATCTTACAATGAAGTAGAATTAGTCTGTCAGATCAAACTTCCTGTCTGGACTAACATGAAAGATTGACAATACAACTTCTTAAATTTTCTTAATTAAAGAAAATTGTATTACCCCTACCTCTAAAGCTAGCATTAATAGATAACTTTAACCAAAATACCACTTTCAGAATGATTGTTTATCTAGCATTAATTTGTGAAAGCTTGTGCCTAGCTTGTAGATCTTGGGCTAAAAAGCTTGTACACTAAACTTGTGGTGAATATTTGATTCTTGAGGAAATAACTCAATAACAAAGCAAAAAGAGAGCCTTCAGAGTTCATCTAATCCAATTTACCCCTTGGTGCAAAATAATATTAATAATAGGCGCTCACTCTCTTCCTCTTTTATTGACATGAATCAGTACTGAAAACTGAAGAAATCCAAAGTGTATTACAGTTTACTGAAATATATTTTGTCATTTCAGATACAAAACTAAAGACTGAGTTATATGGACTATTTTAAAGTGTGTTATTTATTCCAAGAGGATTACTGTTGGAAGAATATTAAAAACTGTCAAATAAAAAATTGGATTGAACTGCATAGATTAAAGTTAATATACATTATATATAAATCATACCAGTTCAACAATAGTGAGTAATCTGCAAAGATATGTTATTCACTACAGCAGGCTCTTACGTGAAAACCAGCTACAGTGAATGCAGTCCAGACTTAATCTAGCCTCACTTTCACATTTTTTGGATGAAACTTTGACATGCAATTAGCTCTCCATTCTCCAGTGAAGTAAGTGAGTCCTTAAGTGATAGTTCTGGCTATATATACTGAACGCTGTTTACAGACATTCAACCTGCACATTCAAAATTTAAAAATTTAAAATATATTTAAATCTTCCAATGCTCTCTTGGTATTCAGTTTCTTCAAAAGATTGGTAAAATCTTCAGGAAAAATGGAAAGGCATGCATCAGACCCTTCTTACAAATGATTAAGAAACTGCAACAGATGAACTAACAACATATGGAATGCCATTCCATGAAAGAATATCTGAAAAGCTCAGAAGGATTTTCAACCATCAAAACATACACACATACTTTAAAACCAAGAGTACACTAAATGTCCACCCCAAGGATAAAATACCGAAATCCAAACTGAGGACATTTCAGGGAGACTTGTGCAGATCTTTACACTGGAGAAACAAAACAATCATTTTACAAACACATGGCACAACATAGGACAACAAACCCACCAAGACAAGATTCAGCAATCCATTTACATTTGAAAGATAAAGGCCACTCTTTTGAACACATTCTGAAGCAGAGAAGACCGCTGGTTTGAAAGAGGGCTCAAAAAGGCCATCTACATTAAAATTAAACAGCCCTCTCTCAACAGAGGGGGAGGTAAGCAACATCACCTATCTCCTGTTTACAACACAGTCCTTTCAGTGGTTCCAAGAAGGTTTTACATCCACTTTGCACTCTTCAGGTGACCCTGAGAAGACAGATAAACCTCCCAAGTGGCCTGAACAACTCTCAGAGAGCATGCGAACAATCATGTGACTGAAACGAATATAAATCCTTCCATTCTCCACCATTCAGTCAGAACTGAAGAAGTTTCTTGGATGAGAAGTGAAATGTCTTCAAGGAAAAAGAAAGTCCAGGTGCCTTTTGAAAAAAAGTACCTTTGGGTTTTCAGCTGAATCTTCTTTTAGTCTTTCAGTAGACCTCAGTGCTTAAAATGTGAAATTCTGAAGAGGAGTCAAGACCATGCATAAGGTAACCAATTTTTTTTTACAATGAGAAGGAGAACACAAATAAATTGAAGAGAAAAAAACCAAAGCCACTTGCTCATGGTGCACTCTTGTGCACGGTGCACTCTTGCCGTGGCACACTCTCTCAAAACAATTCTCCTGTGTGGAGCGCATGCATCTCATAATCATGTCTTGCTGCACTGTACCGAGCCTTGACAAATCGTCATGTCAAATACAAATACGGCATATCACATACAATGGATCGGATCGGCATTGATCAAATACGGAGATTTACAGATTATTCTTCAAATATTAAAAAGAAGGACATGTAGGACACTTTTCGAGAGAGGACAGAACTTACAAAAGAAGGACTGTCCTCCCTAAATGAGGACGCTTGATCACCTTATCATGTGGAAGATGACAAGTGTGTGATCTAACAGCCAAATTCTTTTTGCTGTCCCATATACAGATCATGTTTCTTCCATTTACCATTCTACCATATAGCAACTTCAGTTCACTCCTAAGATGGAGTTTGAGAAAAACACCTCATGACTAATGTCTATAATCTGATACAAACACTAGGACAAGGTCCAGCTAAGATATAAACCTGAACTATACGAACTATAATGGTGATGTGAAAATGTATTTGGTATGCCTTTTTCCCTCCTCGAACTTATCCATGCTAAAAACTATATGCAAGGTTAAGTGCAATCTGATAGGAACACTTTCCTGAATTTTCAAATAATGTTCAAAACTTGAAAACTAAGCACAAAGTGCATTAAAATGTCTATATAAAGGTCAGTGTTTGGGATTTTTTTTTTCTTGGAAGCACCTGGATCTTGAAATGAGAAAAACGATATTCAATGAGAAATGAAGAAATGAGAAAAATGAGAAATGCTTCTGCAGTACAGCTCCACTCTTAGGCAGTGTAAAATATCAATGATGGGGATCTTCTTCCAATTGAGTTGCATGGCTCTCCCGGAGAAAACACCACCATTTGGTCTTCATGGAAGTATGCATTCTATTTCCTTTGCTGAACCCTAATAACATCCTATATTATTCTACAAGAAATCATGTCCTATCCAAACCCTTTGGATTCCAGCCATGCTGTGAGTTTTCTGTACATTAAAATTTGCATCTTCATGTCATGTTACACTTATGTAACTTTAATGGGTTAAGTGCACATACTACATAAATACGTAAGTAATACATTAATGTGTATCTGAAGTATACATTACATTTTGTAATGATACAAAAACACTCAAATCCTTTATTTGAAATATGTATCTCTTAAAATCTTTACTGTCACAGCTCTAGTCTCTTCTTATTAAATCATAAAAAAGATTTACTGTATTAGAAGAAAAGAGGAAATAATGATGCTCACAGCACTAACTCTAATTTAGGGATTTGTATATGAAGATGTAAACATATTTTAAAGTTTTTCCAACTTATTTAAGACTTATGTCATTATACAAACATAGTTGTCCCCCCCCCTCTCTCTCTGTGTGTGAGTCTGTGTGTGTCTCTGTGTGTGTATAGCATTAAGACAAGTTTTTTCATATTCCATGCTTCTATATCTAGATACTACTAAAACATTTGTGTCTGGCTGATTGTTTGTAATCTTCAGTTGAGCAAAGCAGCACAGCATAGGACAACATTTTTTTTTTTAAATCAGCATACTTCTAACTAACTAATTTATAAAATGTGTCCAACGTTGGGAATCCATGATCCTCTTTGGATTGAAATTTGGCAAAGTTGTGGCTGCTTCAGTGCTGCCACAAAATTTGGCAAAGTTGTGGCTGCTTCAGTCATGTAATTATCTAGTATTCATTAGCATGTTTCTTGCAGAAAGATCACGTTCTCTGATTTGCACTATAATATACGGGTGGCAAACTTGACCGCGTCATGTGACCTATCATGATTTTTTTGCCTTTGCAGAGCCAGAGTGGGTGTGGCCTGTACGTGATGCATCCAGCCCATGGGCTGCCAGTTTGATACCCCTGCCCGGAGACTATACCATCCCATGCAGTGATGGGATTCAAATTGTTTTAAAACCGGTTCTGTGGGCATGCCTTGGTGGGTATGGCAGGGGAAGGTTACTGCAAAATCTCCATTCCCTTCCCACTCCTGGGGGAAGGTTACTGCAGAATCCCATTCTGTTCCCACCCCACTGACCTGCTTTCCAGATCCATTCTCCTGTGCAGGGCAACAAAAGAAGACCCAGCCGATCAGCTGAGACTCAGGAGGCAGAGAATAGATGGGCGCGGTACCAGTCAGAAGTGGTATTTTCTGCTACCGGTTTTCCGGAACTGGTCAGAACCTGCTGAATACCACCTCTGATCCCATGCCTGTTTTTCTTGACTGTGCTAAAGTATTCACCTAGAAAACCTCATACACTGTGCAAGGATAGAAAAACGGCCTTTCTTTTGTTATGATCTACTTCCCTAGGGGCCAGAAAGACTGCCACGCTGTCCTCCAAGAGACCAAAATTAGAAAATGTCAAATTGCACACTCCCTTTACCTACCCGGTGAACTTTGTCTTCTTGGCTTCCTGAGAAAGAAATACAGATTTAGGGTAATTTAATAAACAGTGCAATCCCCTCCACTTTTTGATTTCTGATAGGCTTTATTACATGTACAAGGTTGACTGGTTTGTTTTATTTGGTTTTACAATGATAAGGTATCTTATTAAACAGGCAAGATTTGGTATCAAGAGAAGGAGGGAGGGAAAGAAAAAGGAGCAGGGAAAGGGAGAGGGAATGTTAATAATGCATCGGTAATAATTGCAGATAAAAGTTCATCTCTGTAACAGATGTTGGGAGGGGATTACAAAAAAATAACCTGATAGGAAGCTCATCCTGGAATAACGATAGCTCACAGCGGTATCTACCTAAAGTTTTATTTTAACCCACAAACTCATTACTTGAACAACAAAGGAGATGTTGGATCAGTTTTGCAACAGTGTTACTTTCACAGCAAGAGCAGTGATGTCAATTACCAGACTGTCTTTTGTCAGTTGTATCAATTTCAGAGACTCGAATTACAGATTTGCCCTGACATGTGATCTCTTTTTGAGCTAGAATAAGCTAATGCTATGACTAATCAGGAGTCAATGTCATATGGTACCAGGGTTGTGAATTTTCTCTCCAACGTGCTAATCACCATGTCACATTTCTTCTAAAGCTCATTGGTCTATGGCTGTGCTCACCCAACCTGCTTAGGGCTGATCTGCAGCAACCGGTTGCCTCAACATCAAGACTGGCATTTAAAGTTTATTGAGGGCAGGAATACATAATGCATTCTCTCCAAAACCCACCCTAACTGGAAGACAATGTCTGCTCGACTTTCCCTGCAATGCATTAAAAAAAAATACTTTCTAACTTGTTCTGGCACCTTGGAGGTGCAAGATGACTATGTAGTTCACCTGCTGTACTTCTTTTTGTGGTATAAAAATTCCTTCACTCCTTGAGCTAATATGCACGATGTTTTGGAATCATATAGGCATGTATGCGTTTTTTCAAGTTCTCTGATTTGGATTTAGTGAAGTATTTCAGAATGACTATGTGCTGGCTAGCTTTTCTTCCTGGATTTATTATCACAGACTTCTGCATGCTGACTTATGGACTGAGTTTGTTCTGCTGGTATGTGATGATTGTAAGAATGGCTAATGACAGATTGGTTTCTTGTACAGAATAAATACACTCCAAAAGCACTATTAGATGGTTATTTATCTGGCAACAAAACTGTTGAGGAATATATTGGGCGGTCTATGTTCAGCTTATATTTCTACTTGGCATGTCCTTACAGTAAGGCAAATGACAATATTTTTAACTCTCTTTCCTCCATAGTATTGGACTAATAATATCTGTCTATTTGAAATTTTATTGACCTTTACAGGAATAATTATGAATTTGGAGTGGACAGAGTTTCCTCCTCTTTGATTAAATTTAATGGGCTTGAGCAGATGGATTCAGAAAAGATTGACTCTCCAAATATGAACAAAACTAAAAATGAATTCCACTGAATTTAAAAATGGACAGTGACTGAAAAAGTAGGCTTAGAAATAGAGTGGACTCTTATTTGTTCAACTAGACCAGGGCTGTTAAACTCATGGTCCTCGGCCTAGATGCATCACGCACTACTCATGCCCACACCCAGTTTAGCAAAGGGGAAAAAAAAATTCTGATATGTCATGTGATGATGCTGTGATAATGTGAATTTGACACCCCTGAAACTAGACCAAGTAGATTTCTGAATTATATATTATTTCTCAGAGCTTTAAGCCTGCTTTTGGAATAGTTATGGAAATATTGCTAATGAAAACTCAGTGAAAAGTTTACCTAAAACTTTTATGAACTACTCTCATTATGATTGTGGATTTTTTCTCTATTTCTCTATCTCTATCTAGATTTTTGCTAGTGCATTCTTTCTCCTTGAAGCAATTGTTGGCTTGCCTTTTATTTAGTATCAAGCAACATTATTTAATATCTTAGCCTCCCTTTTCTTTTCAGATCATAGACCATGAAATCTTTTTGATTAAAACAAATAAACAAATGCTTAAAAAGGCAGCCAAAAGCTATTTTGCACATGATGTGCTTTTCTTCCCTACTTCATTGTAGGGATTTTATTTTCAGTGCTTTTACTGTTTTTTGGTATTTTTAAAGAAGGCTTTAAAATCTTTTTAGTTGTTTTCAATGTTTTTATCAATTTGGTATCCAATCAGACTTCTCAGTTACTAGTTGGATTAAAAATAAAATAATAACTGCTAGAAATTAAAGTGTATGCATAATACTATCCATGCATTGACTAAGGACAATTTTGTGTAAAAAAACACACCCACTACTTTTTTTCCATATTTTTAGCAAGGGAAATTAGCCAGACCTGATGAAGTGGATAAAACGGAAATGCGGTTGGATGGGAGCTGGATGAAAATATGATAGCAGAAAAAAAATCTGGCAGAATACTGGAAGAAGGAAAAAAGCCATTTTTTTTCCTGATCCACCAGCTTCGGCTTGGTGCCTTGCCAACTTTCTGCCATCACAAGGTGGAAGGGGGAAGGTTGGGGGAACAAATGGACAAATAAAACTGTATACCTTTATGATGGGAAAGTGGGAGGAGGGATTCACACTTGAGGAATCACAGAGAGCTTTGGAATCTTGTTCATGTTGGGATGCTGGCATCTTCAAGGCTGTTTACACTGAGAATAGAATTTCACCGGCCCAAACACCTCAGCGTTTCCCAAAAAACTTAGCAGTGCCGGACTGCTACATACAGATGGACCATGGGAAGAAGGGGCTAAGGGAGACCATAGGGATAGTTCTGCACAGGGACTTTAGATTCCACTTGACTTTACTGCAATCAGCCTCTCTTATTAAAAGCACCTTTTCATCTCAATTAAATGGAGCCAAGAGTTTTACTTCCCTAGGTGATCAAACTGAGGCAGGTCTAACACATTTCCTTAAAGAATCTACACATGTCAGTAACATAGATGCCCATTCAAGCTTCTGCTTTTTGTAGGAATCTATATGAACAATGTTAAAACCATCCAGCCTTTTCTTAAATGTACTCAGTGAAGGGGAAGCCATAATCTCTCTGGGAAAATGGTTCGATTGCCTTTTTCTGTTTGTTAGGAAATTTTCCCTAATATGTGGCTGTTTCCTTGTAAATTGTCCTTACTCCATGTCTTGGCATGAGGTATGAAGAACTATCAGCAAGTGATTTTTAGCTAGTTCCACACCGTCCACAAGAAATGGTTTGGTGTAGTGGTGAAGACTTCAGGCTAGAAACAGGGAGATCGTGAGTTCTACTCTCATCTTAGTCATGAAGCCAGCTGGGTGACTTTCAGATCGAGAGGTCGATCTCTCTCTCTTAGTCCTAGGAAGCAAGAAATGGCAAACCTCTTCCAAAATCCTGCCAAGAAAAATGCAGGGGCATATCCAGAAAATTGTTAGAAGTCAACATTGACTTGAAAGGGCCTTTAAACAGGATACCCTCCACCAATCACCTAAGTAATATTAATCAGAATACCGAATACAGAAATTCCTTCTACACTGACAGTCTAACACAGAGAAACTGCTGTGTTTTATCCGAGGAAGGAACCTTCTTCATTTGGAAGAGTGAATCTTGTATTCATTGTAGTGCCTCAAAAATTGGTTTCCAGAGGCTCCAGTGAAGGGTCAAAGATGATAATTGCTATTTGGAGAATGGAGGTTTCAATGTAGGAAGAGTAAAACATTGGTGGCAAAGTTCCATTTCTTCCTAGTGTTTTCTTCACAGTGATTAGTCATTTCTACTTCTGCTCCATTTTCCCTAATCTTTACAAATCAGATGCATGCAACCATTTATAAATGTAGGTAAGAGAATAAGGAATAGCTTCTTTTCCTCCTTATTTTATCTTCCAACCAGCTTACCCATTTCAACGTCTGTAATGCTGACGTTGGTTTGGAGGGATTCTTGTCCAGAAGTTTTTACTATTTAATCTTCTTGAAATGATTCCATTTCTCTAGCCTTGTCACTGATGTTCATTCTGTTCCCCTTCTCTTGGGTCTAGGGATGCAAGGGTATCCAAACTGCATACAATTTTTTTAGGTAAGCAGTGTAAAAATTGCAAATTTTATGATTATATTTATATAAAATATTTCTTGTAGTAAAGTGCAAATGAAACTGACCTCTGCAAAAACAAATATGAAAATTAAATTTATGGTATTTTTTTCATTATTTGAAGACTGATGTCAAAAATATAGAAAGGAGAAAGAAAGAAAAAAAGAAAAAGAAAGAGAAAGAAAGAAAGAGGGAGGGATGAGGGAAGGAAGGAAGAAAGATTGCAGAATTGTAGGAAAAAAATAGATTACTTTCTTAACATGATGTGTATTTTAGGAAAAAGATACAGAATATGTTTTCAACAAGGGGAATATTTCCTGAGATGTGCAGAGTTATGCTTAGGAAATTGAATGCTTGGCAAAATCACAGTGAAAAATGCTGCACATGAGGGAAATGTCTATAAAAGAATATGCTGCATAAAATGAGGATAAGAAAATCATATTGCATAAGAGAGAGAGAGAAAAAACCAATTAAAAATTTAAAAGGCAGAGAAAATTTCTCATTAGTTTTGATCGGATTACAAATTTGTCTGATAGAAAGTGAAAACAGCTAAACAAGGAACATCTGGCAGACTGAATGGAATTAAAAACAAATATGATATAGGATGAAAATGAAGTGAGGAAATGGAAGAATGAGTACTTAATCTAATCTCTCTCTCTCTCCCCCTCCCTCCCTCCCTCTCTCATTATCTATCTATCTATCTATCTATCTATCTATCTATCTATCTATCTCTATCTATCACTGTTAGTGGTATATCAAAGGGTGTAATTTAGATAAATACCATAAAGAATTTAGAACTAAGAAAGAACTGATGAAAAGGAAACAATAGATGTTAATAAAAGTAAGGCATTGGTGTAAATGAAGTATTTGCAGAAATTTTAAATTATAGGTTTAGTTTGCACAGAGTGGTCGTGCAATTGTTTAATATATGTGCAAAGATTTCATCTGCGCCTGATGATTGGGAGAATCTTGTTATAGTCCCTCTAGTGAAAGGAAAAGATAGCAAGGATGAATTTAAGCACTGCAGAGGATTAGATTATTAGGTGTGCCTGAGAAAGTGTTTGGCAGAATTCTGGCTGAAAAGATATAAGAGATGATATCAGCTAAAATTTAGGAAGTACAGCCCTTCCTTTTGCTAAGCTTTTGCTTTACAGCTGGTCATTAAAAATGTATGAATAGGAGAAAAATGTTTATTGTATGTTCTTTGATAGAGGCAAAGCATAAAATAAAATAAACAGGTTGGTATTTATTTATTCCCTGCTTTTATCATTTTAAATAAACAACTCAAGGTGGCAAACATATCCAACACACCTTCCTCTTCCTATTTTCCTACAGCAACTCTGAGGTGAAAGGGGTTGACTGACTCAAGATCATTCAGTTGGCTTTCAGGTCTAAGGCAGCACTAGAATTCACAGTCACCTGGTTTCTAGCCTGGTGCCTTAACCCCTAAACCAAACTGGTTGTCATAATGTTTTGCATTAATATAGATGTGAATGTTGGTTTCTAAATGCAATAAGAGTAATATACCTGGAAATAAAACTTGTATAAGAATAAATAGCAATAGCAATAACTCTTACATACCACTTCACTGTGCTTTACAGCCCTCTCTAAGCAGTTTACGGAGTCAGCATATTGCCCACAACAATCTGGGTCCTCCTTTTACTGACCTTGGAAAGATGGAAGGCTGAGTCAACCTTGAGCTGGTGAGACTCGAACTGCCGAATTGCTGGCAGCCAGCAGAATTAGCCTGAAGTACTGCATTCTAACCACTACGCCACCACAGCTCCTAAAGCTAAATGAACAGTTCAGTTGAGTGAGGAATAAAACAAAGATAGGTGGTCATGACCTCTTGATTGCTAGTATTTATGGCACATGTGGTGATGTTAAAGGTGGGTAGATTGCGGGTATGAATGTGTTTGTACTTTGCACCTGGTGATTCCAGGGTGTTGGAGGAGAATCCAAATGATTTGCATTGCATGGTCAATTAAATGATGTAACAAGATATGGCATTGAAAAAAATAATGCTGTGCTTCTTTGGCAAAAAAAAAAAAATGGAGTGAACAATTTCAACTTTTGTATAAATGGCAAAAACAGTGGGTGAATGAATTTATGTACCTTGGTAAAATATTTACTAAATACAGGAAAATAGATGAAGAAAATGAGGTTTGCAAATACTGGTACAAAGGTAGTAAGTAGTATATGGCCTGTCTTGAAGAATGAAAGTTATAAGAAACTAAATGGCTGTTCATAACAGCATCTTTTTGCCTACTTTGTCACAGGGAGATGAAAGTGGGTACATCAGAAAAAAGTATATTAAATAAGTCAGAAGAGGAAAGTATGACTTAAAAAACATATGTGGTAAAACAAGAAGAGGGGATCAAAAATGGATGATTGACAAATATACAGATGGATGTGGATTAAATTTGAAAGTGAATGACAGGTAAGATAGTAGTATGTTGAGGTGGTTTGGTCATATGGGAAGATGAGTAATGTTTCAATCAAATAAGAGTGCATTGACAGAAACAGAAAGGCCTAAACAATTGTGGTTGGATGGAGGTGGCAAGTTCCTCAAAACAGAGGAATAGGCAGCTAAAGAACCAAAGGCAATATAGGAAGCGATGTATGGATATGGTGGAAACAATGGTCTGCAGGAATAGAAAAAATATGAAGGGGTCTAGTGAAAGATACTGGTATAGGCAAGAGCCGTGGTGATGCAGTGGTTAGAATGCAGTATTGCAGGCTAACTCTGCCCACTGCCAGCAGTTTAATCCTGACCGGCTCAAGGTTGACTCAGCCTTCCATCCATCCAAGATCGGTTAAATGAAGACCCAGCTTGTTGGGGAACAATATGCTGACTCCGTAAAACTGTTTAGAGAAGGTTGTAAAGTACTATAATGCAGCATATAAGTCCAAGTACTATTGCTCTGCTAGGTTTAATGACATCCTTTTATTCTGGTCTCCTATGTTTGATTGCTTTTGTTTACGATTTCTTACTCTTTTTAATCAGCTTTGTACAGAAAAGGAAATAGCATGTCGAATTTGCATGTCGATGTGAGCTTGTGTTGCATCTGCTCTCAGAAGATACCTCTACATGACAGGTACACGCAGCAAGCTGCGATAGCTAGAAACATGAGCTTGTGGTCACTGTGGATTCAGAGAAAAGCAACCCAGCATCTCCCCGCCAGAAAAAAAAATGGCTATAATTGTCTCATTAAGACTGGTTCTTGCTTACTGCAGATGCCATCTCCACCCTCCACATCCGCCAAGATCTTCTTCACTCTATGTAGCAGAATTGAATAATCAACACATTATGATGGATTAAAATAGCCCAGGGTGGCCCCAGGCGAGCAGCTTTTCTCAGGATGATTTGCTTCTTTTTGTATTACTTTCAGGAAGCACTTCCCCAGATCTCACACTGTATTTCTTTTTAACTAGACTTGAGAAAATTTATTGCTGAAGTAGGGGAAAAAGTTATTTATGAAAAAAAATAATTTAAAAAAAAAGCCAAGGCAAAGATGGCTAGGAGGGAGAGAGAGAGAGAGAAGGAAGAGATCTTTTGGTAATACAAGATTATCTTGGAGTGCAATAATATATCTTGCAAAGCTCTGAGACCTATAGCAAGCTTACTGTTGATCAATTTTCCACACAGTTTGCTACAGTTCATAAATCAAGGGGACTATATTTCCCCCCCGCTCTAAGGAGAAGTTAGCCTCCTGGATATTGCTGAGAGATTAGCATCAGGCAAAATAAATATATATGTATACTGAGCATAGGTCATAAGTGTGAATAAATCATGTGTGAGCATAATAATGCTCACACACACACACACACACACACACACGAGTGTTTCTTGGCTGGCCAATGGTGATTGGAAAAATGTGTGAGAAGTGGAGAAATTCACACCCTATGGACAGTGTGCAGCTCTACCCCAGTGTAAGCCTCCCTGATTAGATGAGTAAGAAATTCTCATCTCCCAATCTTTCCTTTTTTTCCCTTTCCTCTGTGCCTTAACTTGCTCTGAGTGAACATGTTGGGTTCTGTTGTGCAGCAGGCTTCACATCCTGAGTCCATTGAAAGAATGCCCCATCACTTAGGATTTTCTTTTCTTTTCCCACCACTGCTACTGAGGTTGTGTCAGTTTTCTCATGGGTGATTCATGAAGACTCAAGGGCATCAGTATGCTATCTATAGGCAAAGAATAAAATAGAATTTGCCTCCCAGACACAGTACACCAGGGGTGTCAAACTCTCAATGGCAGATTGTCATCATGTGATGTAGCTCAACTTTCCTCCCTTCATTAAAACAGGGATGGGCATGGCCAGTGCATGATGCATCCGGCCCATGGACCACGAGTTTCACACCCCTTGCAGTACACAATGTACTAGACCTTGATAAGGTGATAAGATTCTCTGCTCTTTCAGGCAGAGTAGGTAGCCCTTCAAGTCCGATAGGCTTCTTATATCATGGGGAGCTCTTCACTTTATGATGCTTCAATAGATTTTACGGCACTGGGAGAGAGAAGAGAAACAAACTATAGAAGTAGGATCATGTCAAACCTCCTAATGTTGGAGATGGCCAGGCTGAGTCCAAGGGAGGGGTCAAGCATGTCATCAGTTTCAAATCACTTCATGCCTGCAAGAGATGTAAATCCAACCTACCTTGAATTCCACTGACTATTATCTGCCACCAACTTGATTGGACTATTGGTAATTCAGGTGCTTATAGAGCAGGGGTGGAAAACTGGTGGCCCATGGCCTAGATGCGTTATGTACAGGCCACACCCACCCCAGCTCCAGAAAGGGGAAAACATTGCGATACATCATGTGATGCTACAAGTTTGACACAGGGTGTTAGCATGTAATAAACCTTGCTTAATTACCTTGCTTCCTGATTTCTTGTGCCTGACACCTAAGTTGACACTTGTGATTGAATGTAGTGAGGAGATGGATCCGCAGGAAACTGGGAGTGCTTCCTAGGGGAGTAAGAGGCAATGTTTATAATGACATTAAAAAAAATCTATTAAGATAGACTAAATTGCAATTACCTTTGTTGGATAGAATATTTATAATTAAGATGAATGTTTTAACAAAGATGTTATTTTTGTTCCAGATACTTCTTGTACTGATGACCAATATTTTTTGTAATGAAAGGCAAGGATATATTTCTAAGTTTATCTGACAAGGAAAAAATCTCCAAAAATTAAAGATAAATTGTTGCAAGAGGCTAAAGAAAGAGGAGGGTTGGCTTTACCAGTTTTAAAATTGCATGAGTAGGTTGCAGAGGACTAAGAGGCAACTCAGCCCAGGTATTATATTTGAGAGAAAGAGGATGAAGCCAGCCCTTTCTTGATAGTTCCCAGAGTATATTATAGATGCAAACTATAGTCTTTAGTGTGGCAAGAATTTGTCTATAGGTGTAATACAATTCAAAAGTAAGCTTGGAAGACTTACAACATATCATTCTTGGTTTTGGACCTGACACACTTATAATGGACTTTAAGAATGATTTTGAGCAACAGGAGGAACAGTTGCAACTAAGGCAATGGTCAGATAAAATAAATTTGAGGCAAAAACTAAAATGTAATTTGAGAAAACATCTCAGACTTGACTCTTCCTCTTTTTCTTAAAGGTTTGGAATGGGTGAAGGCACATTCAGTCTTACAAGATTTTGTTACTGTAGCCTTGCAATAAAAGTAGTATTAGCATTCATAACTAGTCTGTTCTACCCCAAAAGGCTAATATCAATTTTGCAAGTCTCGATGTACACCACCCTTTTTTTGCTTCTATCTTTCAGAAAATTAGGGAGGATCAGATCCAAGATAAGTTCTCCAATTGCATTTCTGCTTTAGACTCATGTTGATTGTCATCTTCTTTCTATTCCTTAAGATTATTCCTATAGCCCATTACACCACTACATAATGGCACATGAGTGAATTTATGCTGACACATTCTGTTCAAAATTCTTTAGAGACTCTTCTAAATGTGCCAAATTTTTACTTTTCATATTACAGAGGTAGGCAACAGTCCCAAAAGGATCATGAATAGACTGCTGTTACTCATCCATCTGAGGTAGTATATACAATATATCTGCTATTAAAATCAAGAGATTCCTCTACTAGTAGCTTCTGTTAACTACACAGGCATCTACTGTTTTTTTATTTTTTAACTCAACTGGTTTTAATTCGATGCTAGTAAAACGTGAGCCTATGTTGTAGGTTACAGTTGTCCTTGCCGGAGAGTCCAATCCCAGATTGACAGAAGCTGGAACCAGACAGCTTGTATTGGGGAAGATAGTTTCATGCATTCATGTTTTTGGAATTGCTCGAATTGCTATGATAATTATGAATTAACCTGCTGGCAGTTCTAATAGGGAAAGGCACTCTTTCATGTGCCATCCATTCTTAAAATATTAGATGAGTCGGAGAAATTAATATCTACAGATTCTGCTCTACCACGGATCCAGATGCTAGATAACTTTACCTCTGAGATTGCTTTGTATATTATGCCTTTTATGTTTGATGGGGATGTTTTTGTTTTTGGGTGCCTGAAGAAAATATACCTGACAGTTCAAAAGACTAAAACTGAGGTTTCAGCTGAACAATGCCCTAAGCAGGTAGATTAGTCTACTCATGAGGATGGCGGGGGAAGTTGAATTTTTGACAGTAAGTCATCTTGTCTGATTGCTTGAATCTGAGCACTTTTATAGTTAAAATGATGCCGGAAAAAAGGAAGAGGGGAAAATCTTGAGATTCATTACCATCTTTCAAGATTGTCCTGGGGGCACATACACTCATTACTGTGGCATCAACCAAGTGAAGGTTTCCTTAAAAATATTGTTCAGTCTATTTAGAATCCCTCGAGCTGATGGTTTTACATTTTTGTGGCTTGAGACTCTGACGGTAGCAATTAGTTCACTTTGTCTTATATTTTATGGTTCCTTCCTTCCCTTTGCAGTCCTGGACCCCTGATGAATTAACTTCCCCATGACTGCACCATAATCATAATGAGCTTTTGAAAATCATGAATGAAAATAGAAACACATGCAATCACTGACTATGACTAATAAAGATAAATCAGACTTGCTATCAACCATTTTTTTTCTCTTTGCAATGTTTGACCCTTTATGTAGAGGCAAATTACTATCCTTGTGCCTTTGATCATTACAGGGTTTTCTCCAATTGAGACCTTTCATACAGACAAAACTAGCTGGAGGACTAGCCGAGGAATAAAAGAAGCATTACTGCATTTTTCGTTTCTTAATGACGAATTGGAAACTCCCTCCAAAGATATTTGAAAGGACAACGAAATGGGCTGAGATACAACATGTAACTGAAATAGTGCTAATTAATTAAAACAGCTATGTCAATTCTGATAGAACATTCTTGAAGCTATTGTTAAACCTGGGTTGACTAATCTGAGCACAAACATGTAAATATGGGCATTGCATAACAGGTACTATCTTTTCCCCTCTTACTGTTAGTAGCATTTTCCTACTGCAATGCAAATAGTACTATTTATAAATCCTTCCATTCCCCACCATCCAGTCAGAGCTGAAGAAGCTTCTTGGATGAGAAGCAACATGTCTCCAAAGAAAAAACAAGAAAGTCCAGTTGCCTCCTGAAAAAGCGTATCTTTGTCATTCCCTTTGCTTTTTGCAGCAAAGAATGCTTCCCCCACACACCCATACCCACATCCAATCCCACCATTAGGGTTCAGCAAATCCATTCCTCTGAGCAAACAACTGGAGAGAATGAAGTAGACAAAGGCATTGGTGGTGCTTTAGGTTCAAGAAAGATGAAGACCGGGGAGGAGGGAGTTTTTCCAATTTGAAACCAGCTGCTTTGCAGTTCCAGAAGAAGTGATCCCAAAAGCTTCTTTTTGTAACATTTTCTTTGGAGCAGAAGCAGAATGGGCAGTTAAACATTTCACAGCAGAAGATCTATAGAATCCCCACATCAGCCTTTGCAAGTTGAAGGGACTACTGGCAGTTTAATGAAATCTCTGATATACCATCTGTTCTAAATTTTGGATCCGTTATAATTTGTGGGCCTTTTAACGAGGCATTAATGTTCAACTGAGCACAATTTACATGGACTCATTAACATTCCAAGAAAGAACCTCCCCTAAATTCAAAAGTTTGTACTGGAATAAGAATGTTACTCTAATTTTCAAGTCAGTGTAGCTAGAGAATATTGAGTATTGGTCATTCAAGGAATCAAATGAATGGAATTTGCTAAAGCAGCAATTTGACTAAAGGTAACTTCCAACATTGTCTAATAGTTCTCCTTTCTACACTGACCAAAATGACTTTGGAGAAGTGTTAAATATTCAGGGTTATATGGACTTGAGCATCATTTATATTCCCACCAAGACTATCTTACTGTGGGATGGAGGGTAGAGGTACTATAGATTATGGTTCATCTAGGCAAAACCAAAAGGTAGCCCACAAATATACCAAAGTTTGGCAACATTACGGATAATTACATACTGATTCATAGGGAAGGAGGCTATCATGTGCCTTACAATATATCCTAAGTGCACATCACTCTTTACTCATTGGGGCATTGAATAGTATTTGCATTCTAATTTCCTGGAGTAGAGGTGGCTATAATTGCATCCTTCATGCACAATTTCAAGCTGATATGAGGTTTTAAAGAAGAGGTTAGACAACCATTTGTCTGAAATGGTATAGGTCTCCTACTTGAGTAGAGGGTTAAACTAGAAAACCTCCAAGGTTATTCTGCTATCTTTATTTTCCTATCTCAAAGATTAAACTCTCTCTCGCTCAATATTTACATAGATTCTGAATTAGTTCACTATTAATCAGAAGCCGCAGACCACTTCCTTCACTTTTCCCCTTTAGCAGGCAATCTGCTCCACAGATTGTTTTGAAGAAAGAGTGTCCCTTCTCTTCTCTGGAAAGAAAAGGCAATATCTCCGCAGTAGCTCCAGGTGCCTCTATTTTTCTTTTTATATATTTCTCTTTCACCACGGCATCTTTGCTTGGTCAAGATGACTTTGCTTGAATGCCATTACTCAGATGTATATTGGTAAGAAAGGAACTTTCTGTGATTCCCTGTGTCTCCATTGGTGCCTCTACTATATGTGTAATAAGTAATAGTTGATCATATTTAAGATATTAATGGAATCAAAGCTTACCATCCCCTTATGAGAAGTTATGTAGTTTTTTAATGCTCAGAACATTTTTAAAAAGTAATTTGTTAATTGAGACACATTTTAGATTAATAATATTACTAATAGCAGCTTACAAACAGGCATCCATTGATCATCTGTACAGTTGATATATACAGTGAGCAGTGAGTCATATAGAACTATAAAAAGTAGGCAAGGAACAAATATGAAAGTACATCACAAATTGTGACTGAAAGCTGACTGCCAGTGTTAAAAAACAAAACAAAACCCAGTGGTTCCCATATTGTGCTTTGGGGGGAAATGATGAGCTATATAGATCAATAAGGCCAGACATTCTTTGAGAGATTCTTTCATCTCTGAGATGTTTGGTAGGACCAGCCAGCTGTCAGACACAGCAAGCCAATTTCCTCAAATAGTCAGTGCTGAGAGCCCCAAAACTGATAGCCTTGTTTCTGGTCATTCTGTTGAAATAAACTCATTGCCAGATGGCATCTACTTTCATATTAAGTAGAACTCTTTTGTTGCTTTGCTGTCTCTATGGTTTATTTCAACAATGGCAATTCCTCAAATTAGCTTTGCACCCTGAAGACCTCAAGCTTCAAGATAGTTAACTGAGCACCCTTTGTGGAGAAGAGGGGTTGTTCATCTACTCTTTTGTAGAGACCACCTAATCCTTTGGTTATGAAGAGATCTATAAATCATCCAAGCATTCATTGGATAATTAGAACAAATGGTTTCAGTGACCAGTATTCTTTATATTCTTGATAGGGATGCTATGCTATTGATTCTACAATTTTTGCAATATTCATATTACTATCTCTAATTCTATCATATCTCCCTTTATCTCTCTATATTTATATCATTTCTCTTTCCCTTTCTCTCTCTCTCATCTCTTTCATTTACTCCTCCTCCTCCTCCTCCTCCTCCTCCTCCTCCTCCTCCTCCTCCTCCTCCTCCTCCTCCTCCTCCTCCTCCTCCTCCTCCTCCTTTAGAAACTGCCTCAATGTCTTACTGTCCTACAGATTCCATCAACTCCTAGGACAAGATAGCAGAATTCCTGCTTTTTTGGTTCTCAAGGGCCCTTTAGAGAACTGTAAGGTGACCAAACTCAGATCTATCTATCTATCTATCTATCTATCTATCTATCTATCTATCTATCTATCTATCTATCTATCTATCCATCCATCCATCTATCTATTGTATTATCTATCTACTGTGCTATCTATCCATCATATATCTTTCATCTATCTTCTGCATTATTATAAAGTACATTCAATAGTAGTACCTTTCTTGTCAGATCCAAAGAAAGAAAAAAAGAAGGAAGGAAAGAAAGAAAGAAAGAAAATTATTATAAAATACAAGAAGCACGTTGATTATTTAATTGCTACAGCTGTACTGTTAATTTGAGATGAAAGGCAATATTGACAAAAGAAGAAAGAATATTTTGGAGTTACTTATTGAGGATTGAGGGCATCCTAAAACTAATTTATATTTGAGGTTAGTAGGCTTTGTAGTGTGATTCAATTACAACCTATTTCAAACTAAAGCAGATCAGAAAGCTTAAGCTCAGTGATGCTAGTTGCCATCCTCCCTTTGCAACTAACAGATTTGGAAGACAGGAATTGGGTTGGTCTACATTCATGAGAGAGAATTACTTGAGTGTATCCAAAGGTCTCTCAGTAGCAGCTGCCATTTTACTTTTCTCAGCTTTCTTGGAACAACAACTGTAACTTTAAAAATCCATCCAAAGAGATGTTTTGGAATGCACAAATTGTTCAAGAAATTGTGTTTTTTTTCAGATGTATGCAACTGCTTTAGAAACTGCCTTGGTGTCTTGCTGTCCTACAGATTCCATCCACTCCTAGGATAAGATAGCAGAATTGCTGATTTTTTGGTTCTCAAGGGCCCTTTAGAGAACTGTAAGGTGACCAAACTTAGACCTCATCCACATTTCAGAGGATCCATTTTTTTCCTTAGCTGGTTCCATCATCATCATCATCATCATCATCATCCAGACTTAGTCATCTATTCAAGCATCTTCAGGGAAATTCACTGAGAAATTTGATTATCAGATTTGATTCACTGAGAAATTTGAGTTAGATGTGCAATTAAAGAAACAGTCCTGTTGTCTGATGAATCTAAAAAAGAGATGGGACTTTGATCACAGGTTTGTGGTTGTCATTTTGATTTTTTGGATCCCTTTTGCAGAGATCCCTAAAACTCCAGCCAGCTTAATTGTTTCTTCATTTCAAACTGAGAACCATTTTCAATATATTGCCTCAATGGTCCCCAAAGAGGAAAGTTTTGTTTCAGAAGACACTCAACTCCATGTGACTTGATGGGCACATGCAGTTTTCCTGACATGATACACAAGTGGTTGATAGAGCCTTCTGCCAGTTGCTTTGAACATTCACTCTAACCCATTGGTGTCCAACCTTGGCAACTTTATGACTTGTAGACTTAAAGGCATGATGGCTGGGGAATTCTGGGAGTTGAAACCCACAAGTATTAAAATTGCCAATGTTGGACATGCCTGCTCTAGCCTGAAGCTTTGGAATTCTGCCATCAATGCATTTATCTAGTCCAGATTTGCAACTTCCAAAGTCAGTTAGATGTGCAATATTTCCCTTTAGTCAGAAAATCATTTGCTGCCTAAATGAAAAAAGTAGTGAGAATGCTACATTGGGGCTCTTTCCATCTTGGTGTGTATTCCACCATTTTTTTAAAAAAAGGGGTGGGGTGGGGGGGAGAGGGAAGAGAAAAAAAGTCCATTTGAGGAGAAGCCGAAGAATACAATACAAAATATGTCATTCAGGCTGCAGCCACTAGCAAGTGCTCTTGAATAGTTTTTCAAGGCATTGAATCCCTGAAACTCAACCCCCCCCTTCAAAGCTTGCCTCTCCAGCATCTCTAATTTTAATTGTTAGGAGAGAGGAAGGCAATTCATAATGAGGGGGAATCACATTGTTGCCAGAGAATCAGGCAGAGGGCACAATCCACTGGCCCTTTTAAATGTGTAAATTCGCTGACAAGAATGAGAATAGCATAAGGCTTGTGCAGTTCAACTGGCCTTGTGTGAGGGAATGTCCCCAGATCCAGGAGATGCCAAGAAACTGCAGACTCTTCAAGGAACATTAACATTCTAGCACAAGCAGGAGACGCATCATTTTTAACTTATTTTGCATTGACTGACAAACCTTAAAAACATTCTGCTGAGACATTCTATGTCTAATTATATTTGGGAACTCATCTCAGCCATCCGTTGACAATGACACTGATTTGCTCTTCATATTATCTTAGTTAAAGTGTGATTCTTCAAACTTTCATTGCAATGGTATCAGGGTTTAGTAAACTGTACAGTGTATGAATCCCTGTTCATATAAATCCTGTAGGTCCATAAGATTCTATTTGCCTAAACATTATAAATGCATTGAGTAGGTGGGTACAAAATCCCATTCATTCATATATTTAAACAGTAGAATAGAATGAATAGAAGTCTTCATTGGCCAAGTGTGATTGGACACACAAGGAATTTGTCTTGGTGCAAATGCTCTCAGTGTACATAAAAGAAAAGATACATTCGTCAAGAGTCAAGAATCATCAGGTACAACACTCAATAATAGTCATAGGATACAGTAAGTAATCAAATCATACTAGGAAATAATCGTAAGGATACAAGTGACAAAGTTACAGTCATACAGTCACAAGTGGGAGGGGATGGGTGATAAGGAGTGATGAGAAGATTAACAGTAATAGTAATGCAGACTTTGTAATAGTTGGACAATGTTGAGGGAATTATTTGTTTAGCAGAGTGATGGTGTTTGGGAAAAAACTGTTCTTGTGTCTAGTTGTTCTGATGTTCAGTGCTCTATAGTGTCGTTGTGAAGGAAGCAAATCTAGAATTCTAACATACTCTAAAAACACCATACTACTCTGTCCATACAAAGGCACGTACTGGGTAGTGGTGGGTTTAATCTTAACAGGGAAATAATGAAGGGAAGCAGTGAACAGAGATGAACTTTGAATCTTTCCCTCCCCTTTCCCTCTGCCATTTTGTTTCCTAAACATTTTGGTCTTCTTTCAGCTTGCACTTACTGCCAAGCGTTTAAGAACAGAAAGTGAGAAACAATCCTCAGAACTGGAGGGATTAGCTTCAGCCATGGGGCACCTAATTGGTTCAGAGCAATTTCCGTTCTCTCAGATTCCATCCACTTTAAGCAGTTCTGGATTTAAATATGTAAATTTGATCTTAGTTATCCATACAGCTTTGTGTGTAATTGTAAAATAACTTTATACAGTGTGAGTAGCTGTCCTTGATGGAGAATATTTAGCAGTTAATCCACATTACATTTGTTTACTTGACATTATGGGATCATCTTCACACACCCCTAATTATGGCACACTAAGCATTTTTTAGGCCCTGTCTTCCCCTTGTTCCCCTTGTCTTGTCTTCTACCCACACTTGAGGCTGATGAATGCCATCCTCAACTGTCCACTCTTCAGTGATGTTCTCCCTCTTTTCTCAGTACAGTTCTTTGCCTTGGAGGTGATCTAGCACAGGGGGGTCAAAGTCACGTCATCACTGCAGCATCATGTGACATATTGGGACTTTCCCCACTTTGCTAAATTGGATGGGGCTGAGGCCAGCATGTGACGCATGCAGCCCGTGGGCCATGAGTTTGATATCCCTGATCTAGCACATTTCATCAGCGAGGTAACCAGAGGCTGGATTTGCTCAGCATCTCCTAGCCATTGAGACTGATGGATTCTGCCTTCCAGGTCCATTTTGGCTTGTGCTATAAGTGAATCTGAACATCTTGCTTCTGCAGTGGCTTCTGCTCATGACCAATGCTTCTCAAAATGATAGATCTGTGTTCAAAAGACAGGCCTGTGTTGTCCTGAGAGAGACCATTAGTCCAGTGCTGTACAGAGAGTCAACTTAAACTGGAAGAAAGTCTGTAGATATTCTCAATCGTTCAGGTCATGGTTGTCCCAAAGGTGCTTTTTCGGGAGGCAACTAGACTTTCTTGTTTTTTCCTTGAAGACATTTCACTTCTCATCCAAGAAGCTTCTTCAGCTCTGAAGTTAAACTGGAAGAGATAGAAAGAGAGTTGGGTTTTTCCTGCTGTGTGAAGCTGGTTCTGACATCCCCTACTTGCTTTGCAAATTTTCTGTTGCTTCTGCCAAGGAATGATTTCACGAAGCCATATTTTTTCACTGCTTTTATTTTTCACTGGCGCTGGCACCATTTGTGACTCTGAGATGCTGCCAGAGGCTCCCTTTCACCACTGCCATTCCCCTGCAGCATTAAAGACAAAGCTGGCTCATTCTCTATTGCTGCCTCTCCTTTCACCCTCCACCTCCTGCCTGTGTACCTGTGACTTGCAGGCCAGAAATGTACCTTATGCATGATAGGAATAGCTCTTATATACCACTTCACAGTGCTTCACAGCCCCCTCTAAGGGATTTACAGAATCAGAATACCATCCTCAACAATCCGGGTCGTCATTTTACCAACCCCAGAAGGATGGGAAGCTAAGTCAACCTTGAGCCGGTCAGGATCAAACTCCTGGCAGTGGGCAGAGTCAACATGCAATGCAGCATTCTAACCATTGCATTACTACAGCTTTTGCAGCTTCTATGGGTATTTCAGATTTAGGTTCGGCCTTGCTTATATGATCAATTCCATGCAAATCTATGTGTTCAGCATTGGGATTCTAGATTTAGCAGAAACCTGATTTTTCCCCCAAAGGAATGCTGAATTCTTATCAAAGAATTTGATCAGAAGTCCTTTGGTCTGTGGCGTTGTAATCTTACAGTACAGAAATTGAAGAAAAGGGACGTTTAGAGAGAGCCCATTTAACCATAGGTTGTAATTTTTCTTGTTCCACCTTTCTACTCTTCCTTGATGATTGTTCCTTAGTATCTGGAGATAAAAGATCTTTCGGCTTTTCTGCAATAGTCTTTCTGTTAGATGACTAAAGCAGAGATCGGGACAGGATTATTGATCTTCAGGATAGAAGAGGTGGGAAGCAGAACTTCTATCTGACTTGAAACATTACCGAGGTGGATATGGATATACTTTCTCAACCATTAATGTACTGAATAGTTGAGAAAGTATATCTATAGCTATGGTGGTCTTATTATCTCTCTTTGTATATGCCAACTCTAGAAAAGTAGTGACACTTTTCCTGCCAAAGAAGAGTAGGCAAGAGGAAGAGTAAAGGAATGAAGTGAGAACAAGTTAAGACAGCCTCCTCTTTCTCAGAAGCAAACTTTGAACTGTCTTTTATCACCTTGAATAATTTAACAGATGCAGAAGGAAGCAGAGATAATGTCAGCAAGGGGAGGCTAGAGCTGTTAACACATAAAAGAAAATGAAATTTGAGCCCTGGGAAAGTAGTAAGTATCAGAAAGAGACTTATCCCCATTTGATTCTACATACAGACAATCCTCAATTTAGCATCACAATCAAACCCAGAATCTTGTTTGATGAGTGAAGCAATTGTTACTTGAGATGTAGTGGGATGACTTCTGTGACCTGTTTGCTCACTGACTGACTCTCCTGGTTTCAGTCATGAAGCAATCATTTGGGTTATTAAACAGATGGAATCCCAAGCAAGGAGCATTGGGTTCCTTGGATGTGGGGAGGACAGGAAACACTGGGAGGCTCTGCTTGGAAGTTTAAAATCCTCCCTGCCAAAACCCAGGCAGGATTGTCAGCCTTTGAGTGAAGACACTTGCATGCAACCTCCCAGGGCCTCCCCCAACCCTCCGAGGCAGCACACATGCTTACCTTACCTCTCTGCCTCTCCACTCTCTTCTTGGATTTTAGCTCCTTCTCGGGATGTGATGCTAGTTTGTCTCCTCGTGGGGCACCCTGGATATCACGGAAGTGTGAACCAAATGGCTAGCAACAATTGGCAGCCGGACTACATTGAAGAATTGGCAGTTAACGACAGTTGGAAGTCAGACATTTCTGTAGAACTCCTGGCTCTCTCATGGCAATGGATAAACAAAATGGCTCCCTGTCCTGAGCCACATTGCACCACCAGCTCTATAAAGACAGGAAGCCTTTATAAAGGAGTACAACAAAATTACAACTCACTCAACAGCTGTCTAACAACTTTGACATCAACACACAGTAGAAAACCAAATGGACTGCTGAACACCCCGATACAGGCAGTTACGTAGATGATCCTATACAAAAGGTGCCAGGTTTTCACCTTCCTCACCAGCATTGGTCAACTCTGAACAGGATCCATATCCAACATGTCTGCCCAGACTCATTGTTTAAGTGGGGGTCTTACCTCTACCCCTCAGTGTGAGCGTGGTGCTCCTCAACAAAATATCCATCACATTGTGTCCAAATGTCCATCAAGAGCTTTAACATTTGAACTATTTTAAGAAACACTGTCCTACAACTATAAAGTAGAGTTCCATTGGAGTCTGTTTTTTGACCTGGTGTACCTTAGAGGGCTGACCTTAACCTACCCAAAAAACTCTGATTAGAGGTAGGTGTGTGTGTGTGTGTGTGTGTGTGTGTGTGTGTGTGTGCAAAAAAAGTGAAGAGCCACAACTACACAATCAACGCCAAGCCCCTTTTTATATCTAGTGATAACACAAAAAAGAATGGGCTTTGGTTTTTTAAAAAAACTCTTTCCTTTTGGACACCTCTGACATTGACACTATAGACTAGGAAAAAAATATGCATTCCTCGGCTTCGATCCTTGCTACTCATTAATAAAAATATTATTGACAATTTGCTGCATTCAACTTGATTTTAATGCAGAGTCTCCTTCAAGTTGAGCTGGGCTCCTGGAGATTTCAAGGATACATCTATATCATTTTACTTGCAATAATCTGAATATGGTTTGCCAATGTCTTACGCAGATTTTTTTTAAAAAAAGAAACTTCCCCAGTCTTGCCTACAGCCCTGGGATTTGCTATGGATCTTCCATATAAGTTCTAGAGAGCCCTGTTTGTTTTATAAAGATCAGCCCAAATCAACCAGTTTTTTTTTTATTTTAAATAGCCATAGGAACACATGGCAAAGAGCATTATTAAGTCCTAATCCTATTGTTTTCAAGAGTTTGTCCTAGAGATATCAATCTACTCTGACCACCCCAGGTTTTTCTAAATTAGAATTTTCACAAGCGTCCTCATTTGGGGGAACAGGAAACAATTCTGTTTTTGTTCCCTCCATGTAGCTGCCATTAGCATCATAACTTCAATCCCTAAACTCTTTTTTTTTAATGGAGTTTCTCTCTCTCTCTCTCTTTCTCCCTATTTCTCACTTATTGTAATTAATTTTATGACCTTCTTAGAAAGGGGAGACCACTACATTTTATGCTACACTGCACCTGCAATTGAAACTTGCATATAAAAAAAGGGGAGAGGTGGGGGCAGAGATAGGAAGAGAAGAAAGGCCAGTGCCAAATGTTTAGCAGGTTTTCCTTCTATCTGAAATGAGCAATCTATTTAAATCAATTATCAGCTTAAAATGAGCAGCCTGATCTAATTAGTTGGAGCCCCGAGAGAGCTTGATGAATGAAAGGGAGGTCCTGGGCAGACGTGGCATGCCCCTTTTTGCTGACCACAATGCCTCCAAATCCCTTGAGGAGGGCCAGACCCCGACCGGAACAACTGCTGAATGCTAGAAACGCCGGAGCGCAGAAGCACTTGCTCATCAGGAAAATGGTATAAGGCTGAATGACAATTCGGCGGGTTTTTCTTGTTGTTGTTGTTTCCTTGCAGGATTTCATAACACAAAGCCATGGATTCAAAGCTGGAGCAAGAGCCATTCATTGTAGTCGGGGAAGGGTCAATAGTCAGGTTTGCTTCCCCCCCCACCTCTTATTTTTAAACCTGGATTTCATTTTCTGTCTTAATTGCTTGTTGATCTGCAATTGGTTGGTTTTTTTCTTATCAAACAAACTTCATTTGGAAAAGTAGCGAACATTTATGGAGATTCTGTATCATCCAGGTCATGGCTGTCCCAAAGGTGCTTTTCCAAAAGGCAACTGGACTTTCGTATGTGTGTCTGTGTGTGTGTGTGTGTGTGTGTGTGTGTGTGTGTGTGTCCCTTTGAAAATGTTCCACTTTTCATCCAAAAAACTGAAGCTTCCTCACTTCTTCAGCAGCATATTTTCTCACATCATTGTTGAAGCTACAGTAGGTGCTTGCACCAGTATTCATTAGAAGAAATGCACAGGGTTTTCTGGTGCATGTTCCTTTTCAAGTGGTGTTTTCTGATATCATTTTTTAAAAAATAATGTTAATCAAAATCCACCCCAAATCCATCTAACCCACTGGATCATTTAGAAAGAAACTACTATTGATTGCTTATCACTTTCCCAAGTCAGTGCCAATGCCTTGGAACAGATTTCTGAATATATTAGTCAATATATATTAGACTAATCTAAGTGAGAGATTATCAACATGGTGGGATTCAAAGTTTTTTACTACTGGTTTTGTGGGCGTGGCAGGGGAAGGATACTGTAAAATCTCTAGTCACAGGTGGTATTTGCCGGTTCTCTGAACTACTCAAAATTTATGCTACCGGTTCTCCAGAACTCGTCAGAACCTGCTGAATACCCACCTCTGATTATCAGTCTGGAAAGTGAAAATCTTTGAGGTGCTCCCACAAAAATGGATGGAGGTCTTGTAGTCAACGCAGAGTTGCAGAGTGGAGGCACAGTCAGGGAGCTGCCTTCCTTCCTCGGTGCCCCCCCTCCGAATAGACGACAAGAAGTTTAAAATGGGATGATGTACGAGGACCCTTAAGTCAGTCTTGTGGATGTGAAACGTACACGTTCACTACAGGAAGTGATGGAGGGAAGCCACTCTTTTCCTGAAGCAAGTCAGCCCCCATTTTTAAAAGCTGGGCTAATGGATGTTTGCATTGTTTTAAAGGCAGAAGAAATGAGGAGGGTGAGAGTTAATCGGGATGAGAGAAAACGAAAGGAGATTGGATCCCTCTGAATCCCCCCCTCCCCTTGCCCCTCTGCCCCCTCCCCCTGCCCTTCGCCATGGAATTTGAACCTGATAATCAGTTTCACAAGGGCTATTACAATTATTTATTCAATTAATCTGGAAGATGTGAGATCCTTCATTAACTAAGCCAAATTCGAGGGCAACAGTTACAAATTTTGCTAACTAGATGCTGTGTTACTTATGTATTAAGTGTTTAATTCTACCAATATTGGGGCCTGATAATTTTTAAACATAATTACCTCTTTTATTACACTTTGATTAGATTAAAATTAATGCATTATTAAGCCATGATATGTTTTACCATCTCGACTTCTGTATAGGCTCAGATAGGAGAGCTCTCTTTCTTTTCTTTTTTTCCCCTCTCCTCCTTTTCTAAGTTAATTAAATTCCCTTTAATTATAATTTACTAAAAAGCTGCTCTTTTACCACTATTATGCCTTTTGAACTTTGAAATTCAAGAGAATAAAGAGCAGGGGGGGGGAAATCCTCTTAAAATGGTCTTTTGCGGGAGAACTGAACTGTCAGCGAATTCAGGCAAAATTAATTATTTCAGCTTGATAAACCTTTTCATCTATTTGACTCCTTATACAGAAAAGCCAATTAATAATGTCAAACATGCTTTGCCTCTAGGGAACCAGCAAGTTCTAATGAGTCTGTTTATTGTGGAATGGCTACTGGAATGAAGCTCACGGAGAAATTTTCTAATCGTGCCACACCTGTCAAACACACTCTCATTATCTGTGTACCAAGGGCAAACCTCATTTTGTCAGGAGTGGTTTTCGAAGAACTAACAACTGCCTGGGGAAGCATACAGGACTGTCGGCCACTAGATGAGTCACTTAATTACCAATCGGAGCCCTGGAAGCGAATTCTTAATGGCCTCTCACACAACCCTGTTCATGCTGACTCTCTGCATCTTATTGGATGATCTGAGACTCGCCATTTATTTATTTATTTTTGCTTTTTTTGTTCGCAAGGATCAGGGCTCCTTCTTCCATCTGTGCTTTTGATCAGGTATGATTGATGACGTTATGGAAGAGATGGTTATTAATCAAAGGCTCATTACGATGTGAGAGGACTCTTCCCGGCCAATCTGGTTGCTGCTTCTGAATCTGATTAAACGCTGATAATCCTGCAATTCTATTGGACTGCAATGACAATATTTTTCTCCTGTGACCTCAAGGGACCCCATGTCTCCTCCACTTCCTCTTCAATTTGCATGGGCTTAATCAATCTGCATACAAGCCGGACAGCTTCAGTATATAAACAAAGAGTAATCCTGGATTAAGCACTGCTGTAAATGGCTGGTGCTGTGAAACTAACTAATTTTCACTAGTGTCCTCTGAGATAAATATTATTATCTCTCTTTTCCAGATATGGAAATAGACACAAACTGCTGCCTGGCCTCATATGGAAATGGCCTCTCCCTCTCCCTTCTATGGCACAGTCATGAGACTACACGGTTATGCCCTGACCTGCCAGACTTTTGTGTGCCACTGTGAAATCAGAAGATAGAGGAACATGTTACAGTCTCTATCCCCTTTTGTGCCTAGCCTGTTCCTTTGCAGAGCTTAAAGCCAGAAGGGTCGACATGGCTGGTCCTCTCACCACAGTGCCAAAAGGTCTTCTGAAACCTCCCTCCTGGCTTAGCTAGCATGGTGTTTTACAGCCTTAGGATGGCCCATGAAAGAGTGCAATGTCTATTTTGTGGAGGATAACTGGAATGTGGCATTTGCAAGTTATATACACCTTACTATGGGGTGCCAAACTCATGGCCCATGGGCCCAATGCGTCAGATGCTGGCCACGCCCACCCTCGGTTTAGGAAAGGGGGGGAAGTCCCGATACATCACATGACGATGATGTGATGACATGAGTTTGACAGCCCTACCTTACTACTTTTACCAAATGCAGCCATCTGGTTCAACAAATCACTCTTAGTCAAAATCTGCATAAGATAAAGATGGCCGGATAGATTGATGGACAGGAACACAGGCCAAATATGGATCTTCTGATCTGATGTCACAGAAGGATTGTAGAGACTTCATTTTTCCCGCTCTCCATGACAGGAGAGGTTATGCCCGAAATTATCTGATGGCTTTGAAAAACTTTTTCACAGGTTTACTATTGTCCTATTGTTTAATGCATAATGAGTTCTTAAGCATGCCCGTTGACTGGAAGCATTCTAAAAATTACATCTTTTGGGGAAACATTTTTCCTGTCACTGAATAGCAAAGTCAGTTTCAAAGAAAAAACTGATGTGGTGTTTACTACAATTTTGCCTTCAATTACAGGAAGGAAAGGGGGAAACGAATGGAATAAATTAACTTGATTTTACCAAATGAATCTTACTGAGTTACTATTAGTGTTCTTATTATTTTGTTTATGTTTTTGCTGCTATATGACCTGTGTCAAAGCTCTCGTTTTTTCTGGAAGAAAATTGAACTAAGACCAATTAAAACAAACAGATCCCCAGATTCATATAGTTTCCACCAAGACTTCTTAAAAATATTTAAAGTTTTGCTCTTTTGTCATAAAAATAAAAGTTTCTCCTTTAAAATGGCAAATGCTGTTCAAGGTAAACCAATGTAGAGTGATGCATGCTGACATGAAAGTCCTAGAATGCTTATAGATCTTAATGGGATCTGAGCTGGCAGTCACTGACCAGGAAAGGAATCGTGGAATTACAATGGAAAGCTAAATTGAAAAGTTAATCAAGTATGCAATTGCAGACAAAACAAAAGTAACTTTCTTGATGGAATCATTAGGAACAAAATTGAAATACAGTTGCTAATGTAATTATTGTAACGTATTTGTTTTATATGCTGTTTTCCCCCTTTCTAAATACTCATGATAGTGACTATAGCACTCCCCTCAGATATTTTTCCCCACAGCGACAACAATCATAGTGTTAGGTGAGGCTAAGATAGAGTGATTGGTCTAGAGTTACTCAGTGAGTTTCTATGCCCTTTAAAGTACCATAGGGCAAGTTAACAACAAGCAGAACAGGGATTCCAAGAGTGCTCTTTACCGTTATAGGGCAGAGTAACATCTTCAATGTCTATCAGAATTTCTCTCTATTCTATTTCATACAGAACAAAATCAAGGTGTGTTTCTTTTGAGTTTCTTTCTCACACTTTTCTTTTCCTTGGGGCTGAGTAATCTTTTCTGAAACTTCTTCCTTAATGGGCTTGATGATTCCTTTTTTCATTCCCAAGATTATGTAACTTCTTTCACAATGGTTTAACCTGGATCTCCCAGTCTTGACAAGTCCAATACCTTAACCACACTATCATACTTGGTCTTGTGCAAATATTCGGTGAGACCACATTTGGATCCTAGTGTTCAGTTCGGATCACCTCATCTTAAAAAAAAAATTATACAACTGGAAAATGTGCTAAAGTAGACAATCAAAGTGATTATGGGACTGGAGAGAATGAGTGCCAAAAATGGGTCATGAGCAGAAAGATAATTCTTGAACATAGGATTAAAATAACATATCCTGGACCATCCTTTCTCTTGAAGAGTGTCCTAGACTGATGCTATGGAAATTGAATTCTCCTGAACCTTTTTGTGAGTTTAATGACATTTTGCTCATTATAACAGTTTAAGTTCAAAACTAAAGCATCATTGGGGTTCTAGTAGTTCAATCTTAAGATCCAAATGTAAATGTTCTTTTCCTAAAGTCAGGCTCCCACATAAAGTTGAAATTTGTTGTTCCACTTTCCAGAAGATTTGCGGGGGCTTCCTTGAGACTCCAGATTATATTTAAGTTCCCCACTAAGAACAGAAAGGCTATTGTCAAGGGATACTGTGAAGGTAGGACACCTGTATCTCAGTAAAGCATTTAACAAGAGCCCCCATGATATTCTTGTGGACAAGATGTATAAATGAGGGAAGAAGTACTATGGATTTACAACTGGTGGTGTAATCACACCCAAAGGGTCCTTGTGAATGTGCTTTAAAGATATTTCCAACTCCATTTCAGACCATTGCTTTTCAATAGCTATGTAAATGACACAAATGGTTGTGAAAGTCGGACCTTAAAAAAGCAAGACTGGATAAAGGCCAACTTGTTTGACCTGTGGCACTGAAGAAGGCTCCTGCATATTCCTTGGATAGCAAGTACTGGAGTGCATAATACCAGACATGTCACTAAAAGGCAAAATTATGAAACTGTGTCTTACTTATTTTGACCATGTCATGTGGGGGAATTCACTGAAAAAAGCAATTATGTTTGGAAGAGTTACCAGTAAAAGGACCACTAGAAAAAACACAGTGGCTGGACACCATCAAAGCTGACACCAGCCAGAGCATAGAAAAACCCAAGATCAGATGTGGAGAGACCTGGCCCATAGAATCACCAAGAGTTAGACCCAACTGAATGGCTAACATCATGATCATCATCTGACACAGGGAAGAGAAAGTTATATCATTTGGAAATTGCACCAAGATAGGGGAATTGACAAAATACTTTAGAGGACTCCTCTCTACTGCCTAGGTGACCTATAATGTTCTTTTATCCATTCATTCCTCCCCATTCTTATTTTATATAATTTGAAGAATGAACTCGGGGTGAGTTGTGTTGGTCAACTAGGCATAATTTTCCTATATTCTATAATAAAGGACTAGTGTTGGTCATATCCTGCTTAGGTTAGATCTACAAGCTGATAAAGTTAGTACTCTGCAGCAGGATTTTTTTTCAAAGTCTGGCTATGAGTCATAAAGAGCACTTCAAAAGCAATGTGTGATTTGGGCATACTGACTAGTTCAAATGCATACAAAAAGCTCCCAATAAGACAGTCCACCATCCTTTATTTTATTGAGAAAATTTATCAGCCACCTACCTTAACCACAGGGTAACTCCTTGATCATATCATTTCTTTTTCTGATCACTAAGGAAAACAAACCCGAATATTCCAAGTTAACTAAACCATGCTCATCTTGGAGATATTCCAAAAAAAAAAAAAAAGGTCCTGCTTGAGAATACAAGATACCTTCCACTTCTCTCACATTTTAAAATTTTAATTCAGACTTTGGACTTCCCATGCAGAAACAACTTTCATTTATTTTGAAGCCTTCCTTAGGTAACCTTGGCTTAAAATTATTGGGGGGAAACCTGACATGCCCACCCAATTATTTTTGAGATACAGTAAAATTTTCATGAAGTCAGAAAAAAGTTGCTTGTATATGCTTGGTAAGAGAGAGGGACAAGGTGAAAGAAAAACAGCTGAAGGAATGTTTTTGGATTTGTGGATATGTTGGACTTCAACTCCCATAATCCCCAGCCAGCATGACTTTTGAAGGACACTATGATGAGTTGGGCAAGGATAAACAAAGAGCATAGGTTAGTGAACCTCACTAAATAGCAGTCTTTCTCTGTTTGTTCCTGTTTCTGATTAGCACAAACCATATGGAATGAAGACAGAGATTTCTTAGGAACCTGGCCTATAAAATCTAATCCCAGCAATCATTATTAAAGACTCCTTCTCTTTTTGATTGAAAAAAGCAGACCACCTGGGGTTACCCTCCCCCTTTCTCCTTTAAGGGCTTTGAGTTTTCTTTCAAGTTAACAAAGAGAGAGAGAGAGATTAGGTTACCCAATGAATTGGTTTTCTAATGAGTACAAACTATTGTCAAGTATGTAAATAAAAGAAACAGATCAATGTTAGGAAGCTAAATATAGCACACTACCTTTAAGTGAGGTACTGTGTCAATTGTGAATTATCATCTCAGTCATCCAGGTCCTGGTTGTCCCAAAGGGTCCTTTTTCAAAAGGCAACTGGACTTTGTTTTTCCTTGAAGATGCTTCACTTCTCATCCAAGAAGCTTCTTCAGGGCTGAATTATTTTATTTTAAGTAGCAATGGGTTTGTCACATTAAGAGTTAAGGCAATTGGAATTTTACCCACCGTGATAGATGCCTCTTTATGAAAGAGCTAAGTAAAGATTATCTTCTGTTGTTCATAATATTCTGTCCATCTTTCAGTTCCTGCTTATGGAAGTCTCTAGTCATCCACAGTTTCCTGGCTCTTCTTTGGGATTAGAAAGAGCAGAACTAGAGATCATATTAAAATATTATGAACCTATTATGAAAAATAATTATCACATGCCTACATCCTGCCATGTCTCTCTGTACTTGATTCTACTTTTTCTTGGGATGGGGGAGACTTAATTGGACAGCTAAATTTTGGGGGTAGGTCTCCTTTGCAAATAGTTGCACAGCATATAAACATTTTGACAGCTGTTCTATATATCTGGCCATCTAGCTGGCTGGCTAAGATTTGACTGTGAACTCATCTATAGAGAAAAGGATAAAACCAGGATAAAATCTACTAGCGTGCAAAGCTGGCTTCTTATTGTTACACTTATTTCTTCAGTGCATTGTAAATATCTCACGGTCTTTAGAACAACTATTTATATTTGTTGCATAATTTATTTGGTAGTTAAAACAAACCATTTTGGCTTAATCTGCCTAGTTTTTCTGGGCATGGAGAAAGGCAAAGAGATAAGCAGGCTACTAGTTCTTTGACTCCATTCACAGGAAATCTTGATTAGCACTCCCAGTATTTCAAATTGAATCAAGCCTTGTATGTATGTATGCATGCTTGTATCTATTTATTTATATTTCCTATTTCTAAGCCAATCATCTCTTTCTAAGATGGGATTTGAACAATGTACAATGTAATCAATATGTAAACAAGGTACAAAATTGACATTAAAGTATTAAAATTATGATTAAACAATTGTAAGATTGCAAAATTATAACATTTTCATAAAATTTCAAAAAGGTAAAAAAATTCCAAGATTTCCTTGCAAATATTTACTGCCATAGAGAAGAAAGGTTGCTTTGCCTTCTTTTCTTAAAGAAAAGAAGCGGGGGGTGGGGGGGTTCCCCAAAAGCAAAATATTGGGGTCAGAGGCATTCTTACTTTAAAATATCAGGAGCAAGTAGGTTGATAGAGAGAAGATGTCAGTCAAGACCAGGTACAAGTACTTCCCACCTAGATAAAATAAAATATCTTGTAAAATATCTTTCTAAAACAGCAGATTTCCCTGCTATATGGACATTCAAACATATGTTTTAGCTCAGTGGTCACCAGCCAGTGGGCCAGGGACCACTGGTAGTCCACAAGAAAATTTTTGTGGTCCGCAGAGAAATGTCATTCCCAAAGCAATTAATCCAGGCTGCGTGGGAACACAAGGCTGCACCGCCCACATGGCCCGCAGGAGTACAAGGCTTGTGTTACTTGCATTGCTAACAACATGAGGTAGTGTGGGGAAGGGGTAAAGGGTGGAGAGGGGGAACTTGCCCCACGCACCGCATGTGCCTCGCCTGGCCACCAGCTGCTTCTTTCCACTTCTTTCTTCTTCTGCTTTTGGCTGAATGCAAAGAAATCAGCAAAAGTCTTTCTTTCTCTCCCCCAAACTCGGCCAGAAATGAGTCTTTGGGACCATGCAAGGCATCCCGCTCCAAGAGGCTGCGCTGGCAAAGACTCATTTCTGGTGGAATTTGGGATAGAGAAAGAATGACTTTTGCTGATTTCCTTACATGAAGTCAAAAGTCTCTCTCTCTCTTCCCCCATGAGAACAGAGCTGGAGACAGCAATCCCAAATAAAAAATGATCGATCAGTAGGAAAATGCGGTGGGGAATTTTCCTGCAGACTTTTTGGGGTTTTTTCCCAGGGTCTCTGGTCTGTGGGATTTAAAATTATGAGTTTGGTGGTCCCTGGGGTCCAAAAGGTTGGTGACCCCCGTTTTACCTTGTTTCATTACGTAGTGCCCAGGCTTGTCTTCCACTACAATGAAGTATATTTTTAGCCTACAGAATTGTTTAATGCTCCAATTGAGCATAATGAAACATCCGTTTTAAGACATGAGGTAAAAGCAGAACCAGGAGTTCTGCAGTCAGATCCTGCATTGGATGTAGGTATTGCCATATTTGCTGGGAACTTGGCCTTTTGTGCAAGCTCAGAAAAACCTGAGTGCAAGCTCAGAAAAACTTTTATGTTGTAAAAGTGTCCTGATTTTTGATGGACAGAAAATTAATTAATTCATTCATTCATTCATTCACTTAGACCTGTTCAGCAAGCAACTGAGAACAGAGTCATCTTCCAAATGCATCCTCCATTCCTTTGAGGAAATACCATGCCACCTTCTTCAGTGGCACATGTTCACAATCTCTACACGTTGTAAAAGTGTCCTGATTTTTGATGGACAGAAACTAATCAAGGAAAGAACCAACCTAGAACTAAGGAGACCTTTTCTGACAGAACAATTAAATGGTGCAACAGCTTACCTTCACAAGATGTGGGTGCTCCAACACTGGAGGGTTTCAGACCATTTGTCTGAAAGGGTACAGGGTCTTCGGCTTGAGCAGAGGGTTGGACTACAAGACCTCCAAAGTTCCTTCCAACTCTGCTATTCTGTTATTCTAACCAGATTTTTTTTTTTGAGGATTATCCTGTACACACCTGTTCATCTGAAAATCCTTTTGGTTTGGTTGAAGGCAAAAAGCACATTCAACCTTTGATTGTATTTTAGTGTTCTCTTTGTGATGCTTGCCAGCTTGCAAGATGAACTTGGCACTGGAGAGAAGATTAACCCAAAGCAAAGAGCAGTAACAAAATTATGAAAAGTGTATCAATTCACAAATGCATCATTTTAATTCCTTCATCTCCAATACTGAATGTGATTTGGGAACAACAGTAAGACAGTGCTGTTATTTTGAAACAAAAAATACCAGGACTTTCTGAAAATGTAACTTGAAAGCATTGTCTTTTTAGATTGATACATCAAACCATCTAAAACAGTTTAGTGTGCCTTTTCTCTCCTTCTAAAGTCCACAAAATGGAATCTACATAGGATGTTAAGGCTTTTTATTGGAGTTAAAATTTCCGGTGTCAGATTTTCTGCAGTTTCAGAGTTACTTCCCTTCTGTCTTATAACTTGCAAAAAGCAGATCCCAAAGCCAGAATGCTCACAGTCATCTCATAAAGGTTATAATGCCTTTTATAGAAACAGATTTTTCCTCCTGTAGTAATCCCAAAGCAAGCTATAAAGCTGAAACTTAAACTGCAGTTGTATATCCACAACAACACACACACACACACACAAAGCATAAACACATACACGTGCAGACACAGTTGACCTCTGGAAAGGGTCAATTTGCTTATACTCTTTTCACTTAAAGGGAAAAAAATAGCACTGATGGTAAACATGTCAGTGTTCTCCAAAAGGTCTCAGTTGTGGGGCGTGTGAAAAACATCTGACAATAAACAGTGAGGACAATTAACCTGTGGAACAACTTGCCTTCAGGCATTGTGGGTGCTTCATCACTGGAGGTTGTTAAGAAGAGACTCGACAGCCACTTGTCTGAAATGGTATAGGATCTCTTTTTTGAACAGGGGGCTGGACTAGAAGACCTCCAAGGTCCCATCCAGCTCTATTCTGATTCTGATTCTAAATTAAAAGGACAGCTCAGTGGCCCAACTTTGCTAGCAAGAATGACTTTATGCCCATCAGCTGATAGAAGTTAGCCAAATGTGGCTGATCTCTGAAGTCTAAACAATGCCAAGATCTGGTTAGTGGCTAGATGGGAAAGTACCAGGAAAAAACCAGGGTTTAGATTGTAGAGATAAGGAAAAAGAATCCCTGAAATAAGGGCCAGCCACTTTTGCATTGCTGCCAAGAAAACTCCATAGGCAACGCTTGTGCTTGGTTACCAGAAGTCAGAAACTCAAACTGAAGGAGACCTGTTGGATGATTATGATGATGATGATGATGATGGTGAAGAAGCTATCGCATATAGACATGAAGACCTCATAGGTAGAGGTAAGTCAACCAACCTGTGTTTTACCGAACACTTGTGGAGCCAGATTTTGAAACAGTTGTATATATCAATCGCAGCACAAAAAACAAACAAGATTCAGATAAACCCCCTAATGGACTTTTGGCTGAAAGAAGAAACACGTGAACTTATGATTTGTGATGTTTCACAGCAGAAGAAAGCAGGGAACGAAGCACCAGATTTAACATAAAGGGAGACAGAGTTGAATGTTATTTTATTGGGGGGTTTTTCCTGACCTTTTAAAATCCTTCAGCTGTATCAGACATAATCCAAAAAAATATATTCCATTTTAGGGACAACCTAGGGAGATCCTCAGTCCAAAGTCACTCTAGATTTTTAAATGACTTTTTAAAGTCCTTCAAGAAACTTGAGCAAGGAAAACTGGTCCCAACTGTTCTTGGTTTCCTTTATATGTTTAAAATGCTTTGTTCCTGCCTGTTGCCCTGAAAGGGAACACAAGCCACTTTGTCTCCTGAACATTCCTAATATTTAATCTTTAAAACCTCAAGATTAATTTTAAAAAAATTAAGTGTATTGCAAAAAATAAAATTGTAACTTTTAATAATCTTCAATCCTCATAGAGCCCTATCTGGCTCTACTTGGGTATCCATTTTTAGGGAGTAATTGCAGATATCTGGATAGGAGCCATGGGGAAAAAGATGTCAAGTGCAACTTCTTTTGCATTTTTTTTTTCATTCAATCAAATGAAAGAAAAATGGCTTTGAAAGCAAAGGAGAGGAGAATTTCAGAAAAAAAATTCATTGGATGAGTTTTGGCATTCTCACCTGTTTTTAATTACGAGTGTCTGGATATGGGTGTGTAAGTGAATATCACTGCACTCTACAATCCTCTCCAGCATTTTCCAGTCACTCTGATTTCCCATTCTTCCATTAAATCCCCAGGAAGGATCATCTAAGGGGCTTTTTTCAACTGTAATGCCACTGTCATGTCTATGGAGCAATCTGGCCATTTAAAATGGTCAGAGAATTCCTCCTTCTCCTGGAGAAATTTAGAGAACTCATCCATTTAATTTCTCTGTCCACAATTTTGGCAGGAAACATAATAATAAAAGAGTCAATTATTCCAGTTCTAAGTTAGAGAATGCTCTCATTTGCCATCAAGTCAAATTCCGCTGGGTAAGAAACTTTCTGTTGAAAGAGACAGAAATATAATATTCACTTATCCTCTCTCCTAGTGCAGAAAGAACTTTTCATTTTCTTCTCAGAATTAGCTTACAGCATTCCAGATTAGTTTTAAGAAAACAACTTAGCTTTTGCTAAAGGGTATGTGTCAAATATGCTATATTTTTCTTCTTCTTGGCGTGTGACAGTGCATTGAAAAACCAGTATGTAAAATGACTCAAAAATAAAATATCTACATTGCATTGTCTTATGACAAACACCCCATGCTAATGCTCTCCAGATGTCATGAGAATCAGATGGCAATTCCCAGAATTCTTAGCAAGAATGGAACAAGGCTGGCTGATGACAATACTGTAATTCCTATCTCTCGGAACTGGTTGCCTATGCTATATTTAAAAGTTGTATTCACCCTTGTCCTCATCTCGCTGGCCAATAGCCTTAGAATGATTACAGAATGGAAACATATTTTATGATGGAAGAAAAAGGTTAACCAGATGCACAAACGCTTGAATAATTAAGAAGCAAAATAGCAAGAAGTGTCTTGAACACAAAGCATTTTTAGATTCTCAAGTGTGTGGGTTTTTTAAAAAAAACAAATGCACCCACCTGCATTTAGCATATACAGCAAGATTATATTTAATATCCAAGCTCCTGTGTAGAGTCTTTATCACTGACTGCTTCTGCCAACTTTCATTTTTCATAGCACTCATATATCACTATTTAATATACTAGTGGGAAAGTGATGAGCAAATTATCTTTTTCTAAAGTATGTAAATGCACATGTGTCCCTACATATACACACATTCCTATCCAGCGATGGGAAGCAATTACATCAGACTTGAATCAAGAAGATACGTTTAGTCATTTAAAAAATATCTGTTTTTTTAACAGATTACAATCTAATCCATCTACAAATAGTTATTAATTATACTCCTGAGTATTTTTTTAGGACAATGGAAATCAAATGAAAATTGTGATGTATCTTTTGTTTGTGTTTTGAAGTCTAGGTAGAAGCTGGTTTTTGTAGTTTTATAATATCCTCCTCATGATATTTAGCTGTTCCTTATGGTTGGCCTACTTTAGAGAATTAATGGAACACACCAGTTCCAAAACTGTCAGCAGGATTTCCTTTTAAAGCCTAGTTTTTATATTAAATCCTGCCTTCCTGAAATAGCTAAAGTCCAGAACGCTACTCAGACTGTTGGATGGTTTCCCACTGAGATATTGACCAGTTCCAGCTCTACTTGGTTTTTATAACATTGACAGACCATGTGCTTTGCACCTTGTCTATTTCTCTCTCTCTTTCTCTCCCACCCTCTCCCTCTCCCTCTCCCCTCCCTCTCTCTCTCTCCCCCCCCTCTTCCTCCAAAGTTGGATGCTTTACAGGAAGATTATGAACCCATAAAATGACATTAGTAGCTTTAAAACAGCTTTTAAAATAATTTCATTGCAATGAAAGCATTATTGTCAAAGAAAATAACAACCCTGGAAGCTCAAAGGCATAAAAATGAAGCCAGAGAAACTAGAAAGAACCATAGAACAAGGGTGAGTTCAACAGTTTGGAGATTGGGGAAAGCGGGTATTCTGTATTTGGCCACCTCTATGACAAAAGGTCAATTTCTTAGTAGAAGTTGTCTATCCCTCTCAGTCAAGATGAGAGACAGATATGTAAGCTTAAACATGGGCTTTGAAATATGTAAGCTTAAACAAGGGCTTTGAAATATAGCAGTCTAGGACCTGAAGACTTGGGACTTATGTGAAAACAGTGAAAAGTTTAAAACCAAGCAATTGTAGAGCTTGTCTTCAACAGCTGGGCCAACATATTTGTGCTTGGGTATCAGACATCACATCACATTATTACAGACTACTAACACCAGTCCAGTAGAAAATGCACACAAGGATATAAAATTTATAACATGAACATATAATTATTTACTGGAGGTAGAACTAGAGGAGAAAATTGTTAAGGGTCCAATGATTGCCTGGGCAAGAAATGTGGGTCATAATATAAATTTGGATGAGTAGGAAAAGACTTGGACCAAGAAATGGAATCTGACTTTGTCGACGGCATTCAAAGAAAATCAATATAAAATGTTTTGTAGATGGCACTTAGCGCCGGCATGACTGGCGAAAATGTATCCACCCTTGAAACCAGAATGCTGGAAGTGCAAACAAAAGAAAGGAACATTTTTCCATATGTGGTGGCAAAAAATACTGGAAGAAAATACAGAGATGGCCTTTTGAGATTAAAAAATATAAATTGAATTTGGAACCCAAAACATTTTTATTAGGTATGATCAAAGGGAATTTGAGTAAAGATAAAGGATACCTTATTGTACACATCTTAACTGCAGCAAGAATCACGTTAGCACAAAATTGGAAGAGTGATAAAATACCACCAGATGAAGTTTTGATTCAAAAACTAATGGACTGTGCTGAACTAGATAAATTCACTATGGAACTGAAAGGCAAAGAGGATCGAGAATACTATGTGACATGGAAGAGGTGGTACGAATGGGAGAAGGATAAGGATAAAAAGAATGTATAGTCACAAAATAAGAAACATGTATATACAATTACACAATAACTGTGAATGGAAATGAGATTTTTGTATTTTTTGTTTTTAAAGAATAAAAATTAATAATAATAATAATAAAAAAGAAAATGCTGAGAGAGATTATGTTAATTAATATTCCTCCTATGGTGGAGGAATGCATGTGGAAGCTATTGGCTCAATGATAAACTTATAGAAGGTTCTAAGTCATATTTTCTCATTAGTGCAGTGATGGTTATAAGGAAAGTTCCCAATACATCTGCAGTCAGACACACACAGAGAGTTAAGTTGATCCATCCTTCTATCATTCTACTAGAAATTGAGCTGCTGTCAGTTGTGATGAAATTGCCACCTATATTGTTGATAAAATTACTCATACTCAGTGTGACTTGGGCTGCTCCTGTCGATACAGAAACAGGGCTTAGTGCAGAGTTCTTAAGTGCAGAATACTGGGAGTTGAAGTCCACAAGCCTTTTTTTTAAAACAAGTTTTATTAATTTTCAAAGACAATACACAAACAAACAAAACATAAAACATAAAAACATAAAACATCTTTTCTGAAAGCTGCTTGATCCCGGGTTACATCTCTTCATACAGACACAAATTCAAATTCATGTTCATTTTATATACCATTCCATATCTTATTACCATTTTCCATTTTCTATATAGCTTCTCACCTCTTTTAACTTTCTTATTTTTAGTTTATTTATCTCATCTCAGTTCAGATCATTATGCTTATTATTCTTTGTCTGTTCTGTTTCCAGCTATCTATTTATCTTTTCTCTTTAAACAAAATTTCTCCTGTACATTAATTGGAGTGTGACGCCTTTAACTCTTTCCCCTAAATTTATAACACTTAGTATAGTATATAACTTCCATTGGGATTCTGTTTAGTACAGTCTAAAGTTACACATTATATTTTTTTAAAAAGAAAAATGTATAAGTATGTAATATAATTAAAACAACTATCCATGCCAATTCAAATCTATCATTAATATTAATATTCATTTAAATCTTAAACATTTTACATATTACTTTTCAGTTGAATATCATACTTTTATGGGAACACTTATACTTTCCATAGTTATTTCCCCCCCCCACTTCACATCACTTATATTTTAAATCATTGTATCATTAAAATGTTCCCATTTCCTCCTACTTCAATTCTCTCATTTATTTCATTGCCTTCCTTTTATTCACAAAAATTTCACTAAGTTACACTGAATATTTTATCCCATTTTTTGATCACATGTTGTTTCCAATTTTCTAACATTATTTCTAAGTACAAATATAACAATACAATCTTATGTACCTTTGCAGAATCCCTTTCAAATTAAATTTTACCCATTATCTCTAAATAAATCTTGTTTCTTTACATCTTGCTCCACACCATTGAGGCTTCTCATCCCTTCCTTCCTCCCTTGCTTCTTTTTCTCCCTGCCCTTTTTTACCCCCTTGTCTCTCCACCTCCCTTTTCTTCTTCTGCATTCCCCCTTTCTGTTGTTTTCTAACATTATATCCACTTTTCACCTTATTTTTCTCTTTTTTGGTTGTTTTTTTAAATCTTAAAGTCCCCTTTTTCTTTTCCTCTTTCTCCCTTTCTTCCCCAAATAAAGTTACTTGTTCATCAAAGATATCTTCTTTTTAATCCCAATCATCTTGTTGCGCAGTCAGTTTCTCATAGGTGCAAATCGCCATTTCTAAGAATTGAAAAAGAGTTCCAAGAGAGTCTTTCCCTTCTTGTTCTTCTTTGTATTTTTTGAATTCAATTTTCAATTCATCCACAAGTGATGCCATTGTAGAAAGAAATTTTTTTTCCAAAACAACCACCCAAGTGTTTTTAGTTCTTCAAAGATAATTTCCAAAAGTCCCAAAGTCACCAAACAGTCCAAATAAGCTATTTCTTTTAGCACTTTCTTCTTTCTTCACTTTCTCTTTCTGGGGTTACTGTTTAGTTGCAAAGTTCCAGTTAAAATGTATCTTTTAGAAGTCTTGTTAGTATTTAATGATTCTTTAAAATTCTAGGCAATCTCCTCCTTACTTCCAAATCCTGCTCCAATTCTTTTCCTCTCCCTTCCCACTTACAGCAAAAAATTTTTTTTAAAATGTTCAGAAATCCTTATTATCCCTTTAGCATTTAATTATCCAGTTTACCTATTGATGCTAAAGTGGGTTTTTCCGATTTCTCATGCATTTCTGTTCACTGTCAATGTTAGGAAGGAGAGTGGAAAAAAAAGAACTTTCCCTTTTAACTTCCATTCACTGCTTGTAAATCTCTGGGAACGATGTATCTTTCACAAATTTTAAGTTCCAGGATACCTTTGTTGTTGCTTTGTCCTGGTCAGCAAAAAAACTTTCACTTCTTCTCAACTCCTCCTGCACTTTCTTTTCCAGCTGAGTGCTTCTTTGTGGCAGTCATTTTTGACCACCGCTCTACCGCCTTCGGAAAAGGGGGTTTAGCTGGCTAGGGAAGAGAGGTGCGATTTCTCTCGACCCTGCCAGATTCCCCCCTATCTTCACCACCTTCTGCGGAGGTGGCTAGCCCTGAAGCCAGATGGCTCAGGGCACTCCAGTGGCAAGCACAGGCAGAAACCGTGCATGATCGCAGATTCCTGCCTGCCCCGAAGCGCTGCAAACCGGAACTCTGGAGTTGAAGTCCACAAGTCTTCAAGTTGCCAAGTTTAGGGACCCCTGGTTTAGTGTAGGTTTGTTCTGCTTAAGTGGTTCAGTTTTCTTCTGCCTTCTTTGGAATTGGGTATTCCAAAAAATATTCTGAAGGTCCTGGAGCTCCCCACTGCACAAGTGGGCCTTAAATCCCACAATAATAGAAATAAGGTAGAGGTTTGATACAGGAGGATTTGAGGGGGTCAACTCACTATTTCTCTAGTGGACCATTTTACATGGTTTACATGGAGATTTCCCTAATTGGATTTCCTCTCCTCCATTGAAAATTAAAAACAGATGTTTGTGGAAAGGGATCAGCAGCTCTGTTGTATAGGGCTGCAGTTATTTTTTTTGCTTACCTCTGCTATAGGTTATCAGAATTGCATTAACCAGACTTCCTTCCTTCCTTCCTTCCTTCCTTCCTTCCTTCCTTGACTACTCTGGTGATGCACTTGGAACCACTCAAAATATTGAGTAAAATATTTCTTGTACTGAGATAAGGTTCATGAACTGCTTTCATTGCTATCACATAATTCAGCTGTACAGAAAGAAAGAAGCATCACTTATCATATTGCTATCACTGCATCTTAATCTACACAATGAACCTTAGAATACAATAAAAGCAACCTGAGCATGTTGTTATGTACAAGTCATGCTACTTTGTCATGTTCCTCTCACACTGAGGAAGTGCAGAGACAAGCATGCCAGTTCCCTCTGCCTCCATTACTGTTCGCATTGCTCTCTGTGTGCTGGAAAAAAATGACAGGCACAAAAGTTCTGATTTTTCTTTTTTTTAGAGTTCTGCCTAACCTGAAGCACTCACATAAGAAAAATTCATCTCATGATATCAAGGTCAAGATAAATATCAAGTTCATGTGTTAAAGGCAAAGTCAAGACTGAGAGGCCATTGGTCCTTTCTATGCTGTATTGGTCAGGTGGCATCAACAATACTACATCCTGTTTTGGACACCATTTTTGGGAAATGACATTAACAAACCTGGAATGTGTCCCAGTGAAGAATAAACAAAATAATAAGGAATATGGAAGGAAAATGAGGAAGAGTCAGAGGTACCAGATATATTTAGCCTGAAAAAAGGAAGATTGAAGGATAGAGGATGGAACAAAATTATTCAATGCGGTTTTAGGAGACAGGAGTGAAAACAGCAGGTTTAAATTACATGTAGTTTAAGCCAGTTGGGCTTAAGGAGAAAATTCCTAATAGTAAAAGCTGTTGAATAATGGAAAGGCTTGCCTTGAAGATGGCGGGCTCTGGTTTGTTATAGATAGTTAAATAGGAGCTAGATGTTGGGAATACTTACTGGGCAAGAGCTGAATTAGGTAACCTCAACCTTTCAATTATTCTGTCCCAAATATCATTCTCAACATCCAGAGAATCAAGTCAGCTGTGATGGTCAGCTCAATTTCTGCTCATCATGGGGGGCGGGGAAAAGATTGTACTGTACATTTACATCCTTTAAAGAGTTTAATGGACAGCTGCAAGGTTTTCCATTATTTGCAAAAAAAAAAAAGGGTTTTACTCCTCACCACTTTCCAGGTCAACTCTTAAGAAGAAATGGAATAAGTTTCTGGACTAAAATATTTATAAGATATAAATTAGTAATGTAAGAATTGCTGTACACAGTTGCTGAAATATCTGTAGCCCAATCATTCAGTTCAACAAATCTTGTTAATGAAGATGCTTTGTGAGTCTTGGTTGAAAAGGTTACTTGCAGTTAAGGCCACTTCCAAGGTCTTAACAGGTGCATCATCCTTTTAGATCAAGGTACAATACACCAGAAATATAGGGGCAGTTTGACTGCATATTAGATTAGCTACAATGTGTTTCATTAACCTATGTTAGTTGGAGATATATATATATATATATATATATATATATATATATATATATATATATATATATATATATATATATATATATATTTCTCAGGTTCTGTGGGTATTTGTATGTGGATCTTTGGTTATTTGGGTTTCTCCTGCGTAAGATTGGAAGTATCTAGGCAACGTTTTGATGAAGTCTCATTCATCATCTTCAGGCTTGTGTCTTCGGCTCTGTGCTTCTCAGAGTGTATACATATATATATACATATACATACATATATATATATATATATATATATATATATATATATATATATATATATCACACACATACATACATGCATACATACATACATACATACATACATGCATGCATACATACATACATATGAGAATGGCAGTCTTCAAACATAAACAGACCCTCTGAAACACTACTGGGAATTAGGAATATGTCAAAGATAAACAACTCAGCAAGCTAATTCCAAGTTCTGTGTGACCTTTGCACCTCTTTTATTTACCATTTATTCAATTTTCTTTATCTGGAATCTCCTGACACCTGCTGGGAAAGATAGGCTGGTGAAAACAACAATAGTTTCATATTAACCAGTGATTCCTACCTGTCAGGATTTGCACTGGATCATATGCATGTGAGAATGTTGACAGATAAAGGCAAAATGTACAAATTACCACTGCAAGCAAGAGGAAAAGCTCCTGCGTATAAAATCCACCCGCCCCTTCTACAATTTTGTAAATACCAAACTTAAAGACTCAAGAACCATCCCACCCCTAAAAGGACCAAATGGGAAAGACTGCAACGATGAAGCTGTTAAGGCCAACCTCTTCAACACATTCTTCAGTTCAGTCTTTGTAAACAGCAATGGCTCATGCCCCACATTTCCTAGTCATAACACAACTAACTGTAATGATCTACTACATATTGACTTCACAGAAGATAATGTAGAAAAGGCACTACATAACCTAAAATCATCCCTATCGATTAGCACCGATGGATTATGTGCATACTTCTTTAAAAAGCTCTCCTCTGCCATAGTGGAACCCCTAAGTATTATATATGAGATTTTCAGAACCAGCTCCTTACTGAACCTATGGTCCTTAGCTACGGTCATCCCTATCTTCAAAAAAGGTGACCCTAGTCTGGTTGAAAACTTCAGACTAATCTCACTGTGTTGTGTCACATGCAAAATCATGGAATCAATCACCAATTCATTACCCTCCATTTAGAGTCAAACAACTTACTCTCCAAAAAAACCAATTTGGATCCAGGAAAAAATTGTCCTGCAATCTTCAACTCCTACACTGCAAAAACATATGGACTACTCTACTAGTCCAGGATAAAGCTATAGATGCAATTTACATAGACTTCTGCAAAGCCTTTGATTCAGTGGTACATAACAAACTATTGTTAAAACTAAACTCTTACGACATCTCCTGATCCCTTCATAAGTGGATTACTGTGTTCCTGTCAAACAGGGAACAAATAGTAAAAATAGGTAGCGCTATATCAAATCCTGCTCCAGTTAATAGTAGTGTCCCCCAAGGCAGCATTCTAGGACCCACACTCTTTATACTCTATATAAATGACCTTTATGATCACCTTATAAGCAACTGCATCCTCTTCACAGATGACATAAGACTATTCAACACCACCAACAATGGTACTGTCCTTCAAAGAGACCTTGATTATATGTCTGAATCGTCAAACAATTAGCAACTCCAAATCTCGACCAACAAATGCTCTGCCCTACACATTAGTAACAAGAATCAGTACACCAAATACAAGCTAAGCGGATATGACCTCGTTGATGATCCTCACTCTGTTAAGGACCTAGGAGTACTCATATCTAATGACCTAAGCGCCAGAGCTCACTGTCACAGCATTGCCAAAAAGGCATTAAGAGTTGTAAATCTAATCTTACGAAGCTTCTCCTCTGGAAACATAAATTGCTAACTAGGGCATTCAAAACTTTTGCTAGACTAATATTCGAATAGAACTCATCAGTCTGGAATACACACTGCATATTGGACATTAATACAATTGAGCAAGTCCAGAAGTATTTCATGAGAAGAGTATTACACTCCTTTGCTCGCAACAGAACACTCTATATCACCAGGCTTGAGATTTTAGGCTTGAACAACCTTGAACTACCCTGCCTATGGTTGGACTTAAGCGTAGCACACAAAATTATCTGCTACAATATTCCTACCAGTCAATGACTACTTCAACTTCAACCACAATACAAGAGCACACAACAGATACAAACTCAATATAAACTGCTCCAAACTTGATTGCAGAAAGTACGACTTCAGCAACAGAGTGGTCAATGCCTGGAAAGCACCACCTGACTCTGTTGCTACATCCTCTAACCCCCACTCCTTTAACCTCAAACTATCCACTATTGACCTCGCCCCATTCCTAAGAGGTCTGTAAGGGGCATGCTTAAGTGCACAATCATACCTACCATCCCTTCCTATTGTCCCCATTTGTTCATACCTATTTCCTGTATTCTTACTCACATTTATATTTATACCTATTATCTTGTAAGTGATTGACAAATCAAATCACTCAATCAATCAATCAATCAATCAATCAATAAAGTTGACACATTTTTCTACTCTTAATCAACAATATCCATCCATTTCCCATCTTCTCTGAAGTCACTGGCTTCTCCCTAAAAGGAGCAAAAATCAGTACTGAGAGGTGCACAATATTCTTTCCACTAGACCAACTCTTTGAGATGCGGGGCGATCCATTTCTTTTTCCGTCATTTTGTTCCTTTAGGTCAGTTCATCAGAGTGAAAAGGGGGCTGTGCTACCAGATTGTTAGTTATCTGTTTTACAGCTGGGCTATAAGAAGTAATAGCTACTTTGCTGGTCAAGCCTTTTTAAAAAAAAACTACTTATCAAAAGTATGTTTTATAGCAACTGTCAATCATATCCCTAGGCTATTATATTGTAATGATACAATTAAAATGCATTATGCAATTAAATAAAATATGTTCCAAGCTACAAAGTTAAAGTTGCAGCATATACAGGGAAGCAGAAATAAATACACATACTTGGGTAGATAAAAAAGCTCTTTGGCTGGCATGGAAAAGGCTATACAAAGAGTGAATATCTCTGAGAAAAATATTCCACAGTTGGCATGTTACAACCGAATATTGTAACGTTTGCATTTTTGCTAGCAATGTTGATGGTGGAGTATCTAGTGATAAGACACCTTTAAGGTATTGGATTCTTAAGATGGCATCCTATTGGAAAAACAACATGAGTTCCCTTGTCTATGGAGAGACTCAGTCATCCAGGTCATGGTTGTCCCAAAGGTGCTTTTTCTGACTGAACTGAAGAAGCTTCTTGAATGAGAGGTGAAATGTCTTCAAGGAAAAACAAAGAAAGTTCAGTTGCCTCTTGAAAAACACCTTTGGATTAAATAAAATAAAATAATAGATGTCCTTGCAATATTCCAAATTCCTTCCATTGAAAATCTAGCAAAGCTATAAAGCATTAAAATATTAAAACTTTAAAAGCCTTAAAGCTTTTCATTGGGGAGGGTTTCCAGGGTCACCCCCATTGCTCCTGTTCTGATTTATTATCATTTGTCACTGTCCTTTTCAAATTGTGGTACCCAGGACTTGACACTGTCTGATCAAGGTGCAATAGAATGGGACAACTATCTGCCAAGTTTCTGCACTCCTGATAATAAAGAAACCAAGATAGCACCTGCCTTTTCAACAGTACATCCCACTGTTGGCTCATGCTGAACTTTTGAACAATAAGGATTCTCAGATCAGGGAGATTAATGTGAGTTTGAATAGTGCAATATTCAATTTAGTGTGAATTAAAAATTTATACTAGGTAAGTCAAAATTCAGATAATACAAGGCAAGCACATGCACAACTGCTGTTGGGGTTCATGATGCTAATTGTTGCATACAAAATGGAGAAAACTAAGACTCCTTTTGAGGAAAACTCAAAATGGAAGATGCTCATTTTGGAGAACTGCAGAAAATACAGGAGATAGGAGATCTGCCTTAGACCTGGGCTTGTCTTCCAGTTTGTCTTTTTGTTCACTCACTCAATTTCCTTATTTTAAATACTTACGCAATTTCTAGAGAGGATCTTATGGCAGGTTATGGTCCATTAGAAAACAATAAAGAACATTAAGACCACATAACAAATAACCGAAGAGTGGTCTAAGTAACAGTATGCAGACTTCCTGCATTAGTTATAATTGTTATTTTATTTTCTGTAATTACTGAAGTAATTATGTGAGTTCATTAAAACTAATTTCAGTTGTAAGAAAATTCTTTTAATTTCTTACGGTTATATTTCATTCATATTTCCAAATTTTCATTGTCTATTTCTGTTCAGCCCTATTTTCCATGGGAAGATATCACTTTGATTTGAGCAAAAGTGAATAATCTCCAATGTTGGAGAGAGATTTCATGGGATTCATGAATTAAGAGCTACATCTACATTACTGCCAAACCAGATAAAGGTAATCCTCAATTTATGACCATAACTGAAGATTAAAACTCTTTGGATTAAAACTCCAGAATAGTGGCCATGAATATTCATGTTGCTATATAAAGTTACTAGCTATACCTTTATTTTCTCTGGCCCTTAGGGATGATGATGATGATGATGATGATATCCATTCAGTAATCACCATAACTCTTGGCGATTCTATGGGCCAAGTCTCTCCACATTTTCTGATCTTGCATTATTTCTTTGAGTTATTCTATGTTCTAGATGGTGTCAGTTTTGATGGTGTCCAGTCACTGTGTTCAGCCACCTCAGGAATGAGCTGGGGTCTAAATATACTGCACACAGTGCTGTGATTCAATTTTTTTTTTTACTACCGGTTCTGTGAGCATGGCTTGGTGAGCATGGCATAGCATGGTTTGGTGGGTGTGGCTTGGTGGGCATGGCAGGGGAAGAATGAAAGAGGCTACAGTTATTTTGCCTTAAACATAGATGGATTATGTATGAGTTTGGAGGAAGGAGTAGAACTACAAATTGCAACCTGGCAGCTCCAGTTAACCTGATTATAAACTCTATTCAGAGAAGAGTCCAATGAACTCATGTTATTGTCCATAAGAGATTTTAAGAAAAACCTGCATGCAGCTGTTAAACAGCCAGGAAGCAGCAAACGTTAAGCCACCCTTGATGCAATATGACATATTAATTGAAATGTACTTTCCAGTGCAACCACTTAGCAATTTATATAAGTATCAAAGCTTTGGGTTTAACTGTCAATCTTTGCTTCTGAAGCAAGAATTTAATAAAAACATATGTTTCCAACTGCACAGCAGGAATATGTTTCGAAATTGTGGCTAAGGAACTCTGTTAGGCAGGCTTTCCTTGGCAGAGTCACTGGAGAAGCTTGCTAAGAAAGCTGTTCAGTCTTTCCCATAGCAACTCAGCCTTCACAATTAGTACTAATAGTTGGAGACAGTGGTGGGATTCAATTTTTTTAAACTACCGGTTCTGTGGGCGTAGCTTGGTGGGCGGGGCAGAGGAAGGCTACTGTAAAATCTCCAGTCAGAGGTGGTATTTGCCGGTTCTCCGAACTACTCAAAATTTCTGCTACCGGTTCTCCAGAATTAGTCAGTACCTGCTGAATGCCACCTCTGGTTGGAGAGGAATTCTCGAGAAGAGAAAAACAATGTAAAGGCCATGACAACATGGGAACAAAGGTAAAAAGCAACGACAACCAAAAACAAACAAAATCTGTTCAAAAAGATCCAAAGATCTTTGTCTCTAGTTTGCGTACCTCTTTTTTAAAAAGTTACATTTGATCTTTCTTTTTCTACTGCTTTCTGATACCAGGAATGTCTAATTTTCAGAAATCTTTTTCAGCAGACAAAGGGAATTGCAGGAGAATGACCTGCTGCTGGGAAGGAATGCAAGTAATTGCTAAAATATTAAAATCAGATTTGATTTGAAATGACATTGATTTTTTTTCCTGTCTAAACTTATAAACCTTTTATGTTTTTGAAAAAAAAGGTGGGGAGCGGGGAGATCTCGATTGTCTGATAGTTATTTTTGGACCCAGGATACCTAGATTCAGATCCATTATCTTCTCTTATATAGGGTAATGTCTCCATAAATATGGACAATCTGATTTTCAAACAGACCTATAAGCTATAGACTTGCATAATATGTAGTGCTGTTTTATTGTACTGATTTATTCCTTTGACCTCTTGTGCCCGGGTTGGCAGACTATCACTGACACTAAACAGAATCTTAACATGAATCTTAAGTCTGACTGTGGAATCCCATAAAATGCATATCCGTATCAAAATAATGTACTAATTTGAACACATTCAGGAGGAAAATGCATAGTATTCTCGTATTCATGGCTCTGGGGGTGGGGAGAGGGAGGGAAGGTGGGAGGGAGAGAGAGATAATGAATTTTGTTTTGTTATGGAGAAGTTATAATTAAGCACATAAGAGGAGAAAGTAATTGTTTTCATATAACATGTTAACTAACCCAGGGGTAACTTAAAGAAGGTTTAGTGAGTTAACCAAAATGACCCGCATTCATACAACATGTTCAAACATGCTGATTCAGAATGTAGCTGGTATCTCTGAATAAATAAGCAACTAAAATAAAGATGGGGAAAAGTGCAGCTTGGATAACATCTTGCTTTCATGTACTAACACAAATATGTGTTATGGAGAGCTCTGTGTTGTGGTTTGCAGGAAAATATAGGAAATGGATTCCAGGTAGCCAGGCAATCAAACAAAATGTGGGGTCCTTTATCTACCCTGAAGATTTATATAGCACTTTCTAGAAAGCCCATAGGTCAAGAATCAATAACGAGGTTCACACAACATGTTGGGCTAAATTATGGTTTCCTTGACTTGCAGTGTGTGTGTTGTGTTGCCAAGTTAGTTTACAGTTGCGTTATTATCCAACAGAGTTAAATCAATGAATCAGAATCAATTAATGGAAGGTGTTGCACCAACCCAACTAATGGGTTGAATCTGGTTTGATCTGAGGAGACGTTCAATAGGGGCCTTTTCCAACATATGCCCTGTGGTGGTAAAAGAGAGACTAGAAGAGTCTTTAAGAAAAGAAATAACAATCATAATTTAGTCAAATAGGTTGGGGTTATTTTTGAAAGTGAGCCTATTAGGCATAAATCATGGCAAAGTTCTTAGCCCTGTGTGCTTAAAATAACACTGGAGTCAGAAAGCAAATAAATATTTATTTATTTATAAAGGAAATGTCTCCCACACGTACAAGATGGAAAGATGCTTAGGAAAGGGAGAAATCATTTTATAAACAGTTCAAATGTATTGGGTTTGGAATATGTCCTCTCATTGGCTAGCATAATTTGAATCATTAATCATCTAGACAACATGCTCACCTTCCACATGTATACATGTAACAATTCATATTATTCCATAATATTCTTAGCATAATCTTGTTAAGGACTAATTTAGAATTCAAGAGGTGCATTTCTGACATTATAAGTTTCTTAGTTACTAGAGTTCACTTTCTGAGCAGTTCTCACCTCTCGCTGCCTTGAATTGGTTCTTATCAGAATCCAAATTCTTGCTTCTATCTACTTTAAAAAAATAGAAACATTAATCAAAGGTGTTCCTTGTTATTGAAAATATTACCAAAACAGGCCTCTTTCTCCTGCTCCCATCACTCCAGCCACCTTCTTGGATGAAAACATTAGCAGGAAACAATGTTATGAGATGAAGATGGTGTTGGGCCTACAGATTCCCTTTTGACAAGATGGTGGAGATCTTCACTGAAGCAGTTCACTGAACTGTTTTTAATTATTATTTATTTGTTAACAGATCCAGAGAGCTGTTCATCTATCAAGGGAACTCTGGGTGGTGAACAAAAATAAAACATAACCAAACTATACGTATCCAATTCAAAAGAAACTGAGTTGAGCCTTTCCCCTCCCCCCATTATATCATTTGCAGATCAAACAAGCCACAACCAACAACATCCCTGAGGGAAGAGCTAAGTTATCACAGCCTTGCAAAATAGGTTTGGGTCCCTCAGTCTTTTTCATTTTAAAATTGGCATATGTATTCACACCTAAAATGTGATGCAAATGTGGTTTTTGTTTTGTCAAAGAGTAAGTTATTGGATCCAATCATGTCTGCTAATGAAGTAACACAAAGAATTGGCATGCAATTAAATGGCTCAAAAAGCCCAAACCCCAAAATAATTATTTTAAAATGTTGCAGATGATGTGCTCGAAAAAATTCATCTCCAGCTTCTTCTACAGTGGCTACAGAACAGTAGTGGGATGAGACATGAATATTGCCCCATCGTAGCATTTTTAAGAAGCCAGATTAAATTGTTTCAAAATGGCAGAAACAGATGTGTTGTCAGTTTCGTCTTCAATGAAAAGTTAACACGTATTGGAATTCAGTATGATTTATTGAAAACAAACATATTTTTTTCTTTAAAAAATGCTTCCACATCATCAGAGCAAAATTTTAAAAAGCCACAAACTCCCCCCACCCTTCCAAGTGAGAAAATGATGCACAATTTATAGTACTGGATGAATCAGATTTCTCTATGTTCTCTCCATTCTCTAATAGTCCTCTTGGTTCTTCGGTTTTTCCTCCCACATTTTTTTTTAATTTGAATTCATGCTTTTCAGCGCAGTCTTCTCTGTCATTTTTTTCCCCCTCAGAGGGTGAGAAACTTCGAAAAGAAACAGAGGGAAACTTCAGTTTCCTTTATTAGCATCAAATAGAAAATTCTCATCAAATGCTATATTGGCTACTTAGGAAGAAGCAGCCTAAATGCATTGTCTGAGTTGGAAATGAAACTTGTGGCTGCCTTGATAACAGGAACCCCACAATCACTCTTTCCATTCTCCTTCCCCACAATGCAGAGTAAATTCAAAAGCATATCATCAGCTTGCTTCAAGTTTCCTACTTCATTGCATTTCATTAGTTGCCATTTGGACACATTTTTTTCGCTGTCTGTTGAGAGAAGAGAAAATGTTGCTGGTCAGTCAACAATTTTTAAGCATCATCTAGTTCTAGCTTGAGGTTATTTCTGGTATTGTAAAAATCTCAACTGACGCTTGTTTCTGTTTCTGGCCCACCAAAGAAGTGTTTGCCCACCAGTGATTTTCACATGTCTGCTTATTTTGACTCTCTGGCATTTTCTTTCCTGCCAAATGGATGATGGTTGGAGTTATCAATCAATGGTTGGCAGTTATCTCTGGAAATTTATGTACTCGGACTGCAGTTACAAAAAGGACATTGCTCCAATCCATTAGGCCTGTGGCAGACGAAAAAAAAATTCAGACATGAAATTTTAGCACTAAAGATGGGGCAGAAGAAAAGGAACAAAAGCCTTCGTATCCTTTTGCTTAAACATTTTGAAGTATGACAGCTTAAATTAATTACAGTCTATACATCATTCTAAGCCATGGCTTCTTTAATTACAGCTTATGAATCAATCACAGTTCGCTTGGTTCACATAACATGACTAAGTCACAAGCCATGGTTGACAATTAAGAATGGCTGCATTCATAGCTTGGGCTTAAATCAAAATCAACCAGGCTTACCTTGAAGTCTAGACTCAACCATCATACCCCAAATTATCTGTAAACTCAGCTGTGTCTGTGATACTGAATTATGTGTATAGTAACAGAAAATGACTTACATTTTGGATATTCGTTGCACATTGGCAGGATGATTTTCAGTTAGGGCACTTAATTATTTCATAAATTACTCTTCATTAGTTTTTGCTTGTTGAAGCTAAGTTTTTAAGCTTATATAAAAACTTATGTCAGATTCATAATCATAGATTCCCTAGTTTCACTATGCCCTTTGACTTTTATTATTAAAGCTTGCAGATCCTTTGTATTTTTGGCTATTAGAGTAGTGTCCTTAGAATAATAGCCTAGGTTACTGATATTTCTTACTCCACTTTTCAAACCATTCTCATCTTCTTCCAATCTATTTTTTACATTCATGGAGATATCTGACCTATTCCCAAGTCAGCACCTGTCCATGTATTTGATGCTGTAACTGAGTTCCCATACTTCCTTTTAGTAATAAAATAGTCAGTTTGATTTCTATGTATTACACCTGATGATGTCCATATATACCTGTTTTGTTTGTTTGAAGATGGTGTTATGAAGAAATCATTGGAATATAAGAAACTGGTAGATGTGTCTCCTGCTTTGTTTTGATTTCCTAAGCCAACGTGTTTCCAATTGTATTTTCTTCAATATTTCCAACTTAGGCATTCCAGTTCACAATCACAAATCACATATCTCATACTGCCCTCGATTATCAGACTCATCGGCCTCCTCTTCATCTATGGCTGAACCATAAGCTTGGACATATGAAAGTGTTGCCCACAGAGTTCAATTGTTTTTATTCAAACATTGGTTGCAAAGTAACCAAGAATCATTATTGTTCTACCCTTCCTAAATATAAAAGCAATACCATTCCTAGTTTTTCATGTACTGAGTAATAAGTAGTATTATCTTCTGAATGAAAATGTCCAATCCTAGTCTATCTCAATTTGCTGATGCTTTAGATGGAATCCACTGTTTTCATGCTTCATACTTTCCATGTTCCCGCTGTAATTTACAGCTACCAGTCCTTAAAATCTTCACACACTTGACCTTTGCTTGAGGTGTTTCAGCACTGAAAGCTCTTAGAATATTGCAAATGCTTGTAAAAATGGGATTTGATTAATCCTCGCTTCAGAATGCAACATTGTGCTTGTATTCTGGTTTTGCTCTGTTACCTCAGATAGTTCTAACCTGAAGGCAAGAGACAGCATTCCAGCAGAGCCAAGGACATTAGGATACTAACAAAATAGTTGCCTGCTTTTTATGGCTCATTTACTTCCCACTGACTTGAGCATTCATGTGCATAGAAAATTCACTGTGCTTGACTGTTGGCCTAAATAAGTATGTAAAGATAAGAACAGGTCTCCATTATTTCATGCAACATCCTCCAATTTGTTGCAGGAGGTTAACTTCAGGTAATTGTTAAACTTGCACTCAAAGTAAACACTCTACACTCTAGACTAAGGGTGTCAAACTCACAGCCCGCAGGCTGGATGTGTCACATGCTGGCCCTACCCCCACCAGTTTAATGAAGGGGGAAAAGTTCTGTTACATCATGTGATGTCACAGTGATGATGCGAGTTTGACACCCCTACTGTAGACCTACATGTTGATGGCAAGGAGTACAGGATAACACAAGGAAAGTCAAAATGGAATTGTGAGTAGTGTCCCAGGGAATGAATACTTTTTCTCAGTTGTACGATCCAGAGGAAAGTTGGTAGTTTTGACAGAATTTTGTTGACTATCTAAAATGAGTTATTTGATTCTAAGAATCTAAGGAAAGAAATAAAAGAAAAAGCCAATAAAGTCTCATGTATTAATTAAATTTAGACATATATAAATTCATGTCCATTTATAGAATCATTGCCAGTTTATTAACTAAAGAAGACATGTGGAACTAAAGAAATAAAATGAACATGTTGCCCAGATATCTAAATGGATCCCCAAGTGGATTTCAATTGACAAATTATGTGTGCAAATATCAAAAGCATTTCATCAAGTGAGTGGATAATTTATGGGAAATCAAGATCTATTCAAGGGTGTATCAACTTTTCTCAGTCATAAAGGTGGAAAGTATCAATTTTCATCCTCAGATCCTTGGGATATAACTCCCTCTCCCCCCAAAAAAGATGGATACATAGAAAAGCTAGCGAGTTTCCTAGAAGAAAATTAATGAAACAACTTTTATTTAAAAAGGAGTCATTATCAACCTAATATGTGAACCAATATTTTGTTTTAAGAATCACCTGTAACACTTAATCTAGAAGTATACTCCTGAAGAGATGCATAGGTATTCAGTAGACATGAAATAATTTTGTTGGATTAATTAATTTAATTTAATTAATTAATTAATTAAAATAATCAATATAAATGTGACATAAGTTTCAAATTATCTCCCATTAGTTTTCAATATACTGGATACTTCCATTTCTTATTATATGCCTTTAGTGTTGACAATTAAATTACAGTACAGTATTCCTTGACTTACAATCATAATTCAGCCCAACATTTCTGTTGCTAAGTGAAGATTTATTAAGTGAATTTGCCCCATTTTATGACATTTCTGGCCAGAGTGAATCACTGCAGTTGTTAAGTTATTAACATAGTTGTTAAGTGAATATGGCTTTCCCATTGATTTTGTTCATAAGAAAGTTGCAAAAGATGATCACATGACCTCTGAACACTGCAACTGTCATAAATTTGAGTCAGTTGTCAAGCATCTGGATTTTGATCACATGACCATGAGGATGCTGCAATGGTCATCTGAAAATAACTGAAGGTCACTTTTCAGTGCTGTTGCAATTTTGAATGGTCACTAAATGAACTGTTGTAAGTTGAGAACCATCTGTATTAGAGGTAAAACCATTTTATAAAGAGATGAATTGATGATGTTCTAATAAGCATTTAGAAATAGGTATAATAGCCTTATTATTATTTTTTGAACAAATATCAGTGGTGGGAATCAATTTTTTTTACTACTGGTTCTGTGGGCGTGTCTTGGTGGGCGTGGCAGGGGAAGGATACTGTAAAATCTTCAGTCAGATGTGGTATTTGCTGGTTCTCTGAACTACTCAAAATTTCCACCACTGGTTCTTCAGAACTGGTCAGAACCTGCTGAATACCACCTCTGACAAATATATTCATTTCTCTAGAAGATTATGAAAGTGAAGGCTGACATTTTATAACTAGATATAAAAAGGTGTTTAAGCTGAAAATGCTGCCAAAGGATATATGTTTCAAGTTTTGAAATAACAAATTCATCATCATCATCCTATAGACTTGCTATCATTTACTGTAATACAAAATATATACTCCATACACTATTCTTAATTCCACAGTTTTCTTATTAATTTCAGGTTTGAGTTTCTCATAATGCTAATATATCATAATTTAACTCAAACTGGGATTGGTATTTTAATCCATGCCACACATCCCATAGCAGCTAATATAGAATGGAAAATAATTCCATACTTTCCAAGATAGATGATACTGTCTCATTTACACAGTGTTAACCATCAAAATGGCCCACAAGGGCACATTTCCAGTGGGCAAAACTGAGCATTCAGTAATCCAATAAAGAAAAATATAGTTTATGATATAAACTTAAAGCTGGAAAATTTAAACCTTCTTCTCTAAGTTGCAATTGAAGCTTCCTGAGTGAAAAATAAGGAACAGAATTTCCCTGTATAAACTTTTGAAATAGTAAATTACATTTCTAAAAATACCTTTTAAAAAGATATATAAGAATATCACAGATGGTAAAAATTATCCAAGGCAAAACATTGATTTTTTAATATTAATTTTGCACAAAACATGCAGTTAAAAAATTGGTTTTGATAGCTTATTAGCCCCAAAGGCATTCATTCAGATTTAAACCAATTAGTATTATGTATTTATTAATCAGATTTATATAGCCACTCATCTCATGAGAAATTTCTTTAGGCAATGTAAAATAATCGTACATACAGTACATACAGTATAGAACAAACATTTTAAAATGTAAAAAGACAGCATTAAAAGTAGAGATTTTTTTTTGTGTGTGTGTGTTGTACATGAACATGTACACACACACACACACACACTCACACACACACGCACACCCATCCATCCAGAAAGGGCTCCAAACCATCAATTAACTTTATTACTTTTGTATGGAAAATTCAGGCTTATTAACAACATATGACCTGAACGCAAAGCTACCTGATTTTTTTTACCTCAAATATGAAACTATAAATTTCACTACTCTGCTTAAATAGCACATACTTTTCAAGAAAAGAAAAGAAAATATTGCAAGTAAAGAAAAAAAAAGATTTTTCCACTTAAAAAACAGATTTATTCTTGTGAATGCTACTGACCCACAAGATGGGCATCTGCAAAATTCCTCTTTACCACAGCTGCTCTTTGAGCAGTAGCTGTGAAATTCCAAAGGTAATTGTATGTGATAACATTTGTAAATATAATAGCAAGACTGAGTGGTTATGTGTATAAGACCATACATATTGGGGAACCTTCCATTGTGGGTTCTGGATGGTGTAGTAGTTCCCCCAGACAGAATTGATACGCATCCTGAGGGTCTGCTCAAAAATCAGATGTAGCCATGGTTAAGAAGCCCTTTGTACAAATCTGTATTGGGCCCTAATGGTACCTGTTCCTACATTGGATGGCCTTGCTCATGATCACTCATGCTCATGGTCATCTCTCATTTGGATTATTTCAGTATGCTATGTATGGACCTGCCCTTGAACCTATTGCTGATCCACAATGCTCGGTGTATACCAGGGTGTCAAATTTGCGGTGTCATGTTGTCATCACGGGACGTATCATGACTTTTTCCCCTTCGCTAAAATGGGCATGGGCGTGGCCAGTGCATGACACATCCAGCCCATGGGCTATGAGTTTAACACCCCTGGTGTATACTATGCAATACCACTATTTTGCCAGCTTCTCTAGCTACCAGAGAACTACTAAGTGCAATTCAGGTTGCTAGTTTTCATCTACAAAGACTCTTATGGCAAGGCCAGATCATTTGAGGGAACCCACACCATCTCCAACTATTTCTGCCCGTCCCTCAAGACCTGTCAGCGTTGGCATGCTCCAGATCCCTTGGAATTTGTTAATATTAAAGAAACATCCTATGGGATCCAGGAAGCATGTCTTCTCAGTCACTGTGCTTACCCTCTGGAACAGCACACCTCCCTGAAATCTGGATGGTCCTGAATCTGCATCCTTTTGTAGACCTTATTTTTCCCCTGGGCAGTGGGTTAAGAAGATTAAACGAGTCTATTGTAAATGATTTAAGTGGCTATTTTTTTTTTTTTTGGTGCATTGCAAAAAAGCATATCAGTCCTTTGAATCTTATTTATATAGAAATCTCTCTTTTTAAAAAATGTAGGTTCTTCTTTGGATTGCAAAAATATTTATTTTTTCAAGAATTTAACACTAAAGGACCAAGGATATTTGTATGTGCTTCTTTGGGCTGGGTGTGTGTGTGTGTGTGTGTGTGTGTGTGTGTGTGTGTGTGTGTGTGTGTCATGAGGGTGAATGGAGTAAGAGAGAGATGGATGGAATCCAATGAGCCCTCTATGTCTCTAATTGAAAATCCATATGTAAATCAACTATCTCACCCAGGGTTTCAAAAAAGGCAGCAGTAAAAAAAAAAAAAGAAATCCATACAATTATTTTACCCCAAAATATTACATTATATTTTCATCTTCTTTAGCAGAAAATGGAGTAGGGAACAGTGGCAGTACAGCCTTCATCCCATGTTTGAAACCTTTTTCTCAATGTTGGGTTTTCCTCTCTTTTTTTTCTCAAGGCTATAAACAACCAACAATCTATTTCTTAATTAGTCCAAGGAAAACAAAATTAGCCTGCCTATTTATCAGTTCTAATGAAGGACAGGTGCATTGCTCTGGGTGAAGAAGAGGCACAAGGCACTCGGAGCAGGGAGAGTTGTAGCGGATTACATGGGCATCTTGTCTAAATAGTCTAATGGGCTTTTGTTGACAAGTCTCCATCTCCACCAGAATTACAAATATATTGTTCAGTTGAACCAGGAGCATAGCAATAAAATATTGGGAGTCACAAGTAAATTGTTTCATCCCTGTTTACATGGCTTTCTGACCTTGGATTTCTCTTTCACCCAGCCTACAGTGCCAACTCAACTTTAATAGGCTAGATCAATCAGAAGCACGAGTGGAGAATGAGAGTAGGCACATGATCAGCATATAAAAGCTGCATCTCCAAGACACAAAGGCCATCTTCATTTCTTTTATTAAAACTACTTCCCTTTGTGCTGAGAAGCAAAAAGAATGTAAGAACCTCAAAACAGCTGTGCAGCAACAGCCCCATGCTTCTAAGAAATCTCTATACAAAGACAGATGGTGTAACCTCAAGAAGCTCAGTTTACATCTCATCTGTTAAGTGAAGATGATGTGAAAATACTTTCTAGTGTCTCTTACATGTCAAAGCTCTAAATGAATCCTAGGTAATGCAATAATATTATCCATGCTTTGGTTTTCGTGGATTCAGCTTAGCCATCCCAAGATCTAGTTGAGGGCAGTGGTCATTAACTTCTTCATAAATGATTTGAATTTAGAAGTAAGTCAAGTTATGCACCACATGCTGGCCATGCCACACCCAGTTTAGCGAAAGGGGGGAGGGGAAATCCCGATATGTCACGTGACACTACTGTGATGATGAGAGTTTGACATGCCTGAAAAAAGTGGCCAAGTGGCCAAGTTTGGAAACAGTACTAAACTATTGGTTACAGATATCCCCAGCAAGGACAAACATACACATTTTACTTCAAGCATGACAGGAACTACACATTAATAGAATTTTACTTTGATGCTGAGCTGTATATCATAAATATATAGTTAAATGTATACCCTTATGTATGAGCTGCTTATATGCAAGTCAGTTTATTGCCACCAAATTGCAATATTTAGTGTGATAAAAAGAGAAAATTATTAATTAAATGGGGAATACTGTTGTATTTAATTTTCATTTTATGTATACACAATTTTTAACCCTAATTCTATCTCTTTTTTCCCCCATACCTGCCTCTGTTTTGGGGATGAAGCCATTTCTTGCTTCTTAACAGCAATAGCAAAAGCACTTAGACTTATATACCACCTCATGGTGCTTTTACAGCCCTCTCTAAGTGGTTTACAGAGTCAGCCTATTGTCCCTGACAATCTGAGTCCTCATTTTACTGACCTTGGAAGGATGGAAGGCTGAGTCAACCTTGAGCCTAGTGGGATCTGAACTGTTGGCAGCTGGCTGTCAGCAGAAGTAGCCTGCAGTACTGCATTCTAACCATAGTGCCACCATAGCTCTTAAAATACCAGCTGTGCTCCTTGCTTCTCAAAAGTATCTATGTCTGGCGGGTGGGGAGGTTGCTAAGCGGCTGAGCCAAGGCCAGTGGAACTGACGTTCGTTCAAATATCCTTTTTGGTATCTTCTTTTCATCTGCTTTCAAAACAGTAGGGGATCAGATAACCATGGTTTGATTTCAGTGTTGTCTGCACCATTTTGTGATGATACCAAAATGGGAGCAAGCATGATATCACGCAAATGTTTCCCTAGTATACTTTTACCTCAACATGTGATGCAAGCATATTAAGTCATGTTGTTTGCATGTTCACATTGGCACGCACATCTCTTCATTTCTCCCTTCACCCACATGGATGGAACACAAAGTCAGTGTAACCACTCAGGGCTGAAATAGGAGTGTTGCAATGTTAGGGTGATGCGATCTGGGTCACATTAATGATGCTTCTACTTACGAATGGCTTATTGGGAATTCTCTCACCTCACTATCAGGAGGCTGTGAGTTTGATCCTAATATTTGGAATAGGCTCTCCTGCTTAAGCAGCAGGTTGGATTAGATGACCTCTAAGGTCCCTTCCAACTCTGTTATTCTATGGTATGAATTGTTATTTAGCCAAAATGCTCAGATATCAATTCTCTTTTGTAAAAGGCAAAAAAAAAGAAATCCAGGGAGAGGGAAATCTACATTACTTGATATTTGCCTTTGTTGAATTGTCATTTCCATAGAGCTGTGTTTTTATTATAATAAAGAACCATCAATTCACAATTATACAACAACCATGGTAGGTATCAGTGTTTGGTTTATTCTTAATACATTATATTTATACCTGTATCTATATCATCTATATGAGTGACATAGTGGCCTAGTGGTGAAAATGCTCGCCTCCTACTTGGAAGGTCGAGAGTTCAAACCTAGGTAACAGCAGATGTTTTTCTTCTAGGGCATAAAAAAAATCTGCTTCAAACTCCACATAGGCATTAGGAAGGGCATCTGGCCAGTAAACACTCAGCTCCATCCAATCACACTGGCACTACCCTGAATTAAGGGATTAAAGAGTTGTAAAAAAAGAGTTTTTATCTATACTATCTATATCTCTATATCTATCTATTCTATCTATCTATACCATACTATCTTTCTATATACTCCATCTAGGTAGATTAAAAAAAACGCTGTGTCTATTTTCTTCCTATCGCAACCAACTTTACCCCTGACTGTTTAACTAAAGTTATTGAGTGGCTGTAAGTTTGAAGTCATGTGTTTCCAGTGATATTACATTACTAACTCCAAATGGGTCACACTCCTCCAAATGATTTCAGTTTACAAAATGGCAGCAGATATGAATTCAACTAAATGGGCATTTCTGCATTCTACATATGAGTTTTCAAGGAGCGATTCAAATTTTCTACCGCCACTAAACATAATTAATCATGCTGTGAAGTTCCTTGCCCCAGCATATATCTGTGATAATGTTGATACTGCCAAGTCTTAGAGGAGAGGGGAAAAACCATCTCCATCTTGCATTTCTCACAGGCAGAACAATCAGGAGGGAGAGCTTCAGTGCTGGTTAGGCAGAGCACACAAATGTGGAACTAACATTCTGTATTCAAACCGGGGTGGGTTTCTACCGGTTCTATCCACCTCTGTAGAACTGGTAGCTCTGAAAAGCAGCAGACGTAGAACCGGTTCTATGCTGATGTTTTTGCCTACCCACCCACCCGGGCTCTTACCTGATCTTTATTTCCTGATTTTTCAACTTCAGCTGCCCAATGAGGCACAGCTGCAGTTAAAAAAACAAGAAAAGAGGGCTATTTCAAAGGCTGCTTCTCAGCAGGATGCATGCTAATGATGTGCTAATGATGATTTATGATGATTTACAGGCACAGGGTAGGGAAGCTTGTAAATCCCAAACTGGTAGTTAACCCTTTCATATCCCACCCCTGTATTCAAGCATAGATACCACCATACAAAGTACTATATGTTACAGATACTGAGATCGCACCCATAATAAACTTGTACTCTCTTCCGGTTTGAAGGGTTTCAGCAACAGACAGAAATCCGTGATCGTGCGTGGTTTCTGTCTGGGCTCACCGCTGGAGTGCCCCGAGCCTGCTGGTTTTGGGGCTAAGCCACCCTGTAGAGGTGGTGAAGAGGGGGGAGACCACCAGCACGGTCAAGGAGAGCCACATCTCTCCTCCTCAGCTGGCCATTGCTCCCTTTCCTGAAGGCGGTTGCAGCGGTGGTCAGAAATGGCCACCACAAAGGAGAACTTGACTGGAAAAGAATGTGCAGGATGAAGATAAGAAGTGAAAGTTTTGGCTGACCGGGTTAAATTGTAAAAGCAACAACCAAGGTACCCTGGAACTTAAACTTACAAAAAATAACATCGCTCCCAAAGAAGAGTTGGAAGCAGCGAAGGAAAGTGAAAAGGGAAAGGTTTGGCTTTTTTCCCCTTCTCTCTCCTTCCCTATACTGACAACTAAGAGACTTAAATAAGAAATTGGAAAAATCCACTTTGACATCAATAGGCAATTAAGCTGAAAATAAAACAAAATGCCAAAGGGATAATAAAGATTTCTGGACATTAAAACCTTTCTTTTTCATAAGCAGGAAGGGAGAGAAAAAGAATAAGGGCAGGATCTGGAAGAGGGAGGAGACTGCCTGGAATTAAAAAGAATCTACAGTAAAACTTCAACAAGACTTCTAAAAGTTACATTTTAACTGAAACTTTGCAACTAAACAGTAACACCAGGAAGAGAAAGTGAAAAAAAAAGAGCAAAAAAGAAACAGCTTGCGTGTATTTGGATTATTTGGTGATCTTTGCATTTTGGTTATTATATTTGAATGACTAAAATCAATCAGGTGGTTGTTTAAAAATTTATACAATAGCACCACTTCTGGATGAATTGAAAATGGAACTTAAAAAGTACAAAGAAGATGCACAAGAAGGGAAGGGTTCTTTTGGCTTCATTTTTCAATTCTTAGAAATGGAGATTTGGAACTATGGGAAACAACAAGAAATGACTGCAAAACAAGAAGACTGGGACAAAGAAGAAGCCATCTTTAATGAACAAGCAATTTTATGTGGGGAAGAAAAAGGAAAGTGGGGAAAGAGAATGGAGAATTTAAGACTTAAAAAAACAACCAAAGAAAAGAAAAATAATTCAAAAAATAAGTATAATACTGGAAAGCAACAGAAAAGGGGAATACAGAAGAGAGAAATAGAGGTAGAGAGACAAGGGGGTAAAAAGGGGAGAGAGAAGAAGAGAGGGAAGAAGGAAAGGAAAAGAAGTTACAAAGGACCGGAGCAAGATATAGAGAAAGAGGACCTATTTAGAGATAATGAGTGAAAATCAAACTGAAAAAGGGATTCTGTAAAGGTACATAAGATTGTATTGTTATATTAGTAATAGAAATAACTTTAGAAAATTGGAAACAATGTATGATTAACATGAGGGATAAAATAGTCAGTGTAATTTAGTGAAATGTTTGTGAATAAAATAAGTGAAATAAAATAAATGAGAAAATTGAATTAGGAAGGGAATATTAATATTAATGATAGAATTGACTTGGAATGGAATGTTGTTTTAATTATATACATTTATATATTTTTTCTTTTTTTAAGAATACAGTGCGTATTTTAAGAATGTACCAAGCAGAATCCGAATGTAAGTTATGTATTATATTGAATGTTACAACTTTAGGAAAAAGATATAAAGGCATCATACTCCAATCAGTAACAACAGGAGAAATTTTGTTTAATGAGAAAAGATAATAGATAATTGAAACAGGACAGACAAAAAATATAAATACAATGATTTGAATTGAGATGAGGTAATTAAAATAAAATTAAGAAAATTAAAAGAGGGGAGAAGCTATGCAAAAAATGTAAAATAGTACTAAGATATGGAATAGAATATAAAAATGAGCATGAACCTGAATTTGTGTCTGTACGAAGAAATGTAACCCGGGATTATGCTGCTTTCAAAAAAAGATGTTTTATTTGCATTTTTTTTCTCTTTGTGAAAACTCAAATAAAATTTACAAAAAAATAAATAAATAAAGTTGTACTCTATTCCACTTACCATTTGGAATATCTTGAAATAAGTTATTGCAGAGTTGAACTAAAAGTAATACCTCTATCTCTGGAATAGGAATATTTTAGTAAATCCTTGAAATCACTATTTGCTACCCACTTTAGCCAACGATAGGCATGATTTTTAAAGGTATCACAGGTCCATGACTAGGTCTAGGCAGTCATTTCAACCTCTTTATTTGAGTCAAATAGATGCCTACAAAGATATTTTTTCAGATTTTTTTTAGGGTGGGGAGGGTGATGGCATCTAGTTGATAGACCTAGGAAGGTGAGCTTCAGCTCTGCAATTACCTCTTGGGTGATTTGTGAGGTGTGAGTTGTGAGGCCTATCTCTGTTGCATTTTAGCAAAGTTTCCTTCCAAATTCTCCCTAACCATTGTTTCTAAAGTCATCACTTTTTCTAATGTGAACTTGTTGGTTGTTGTCACAGGTCATCTGTTTCATTTCTGATCCCACAAATCAGTTCGTTATAGGGAAAGAAAGGATAAAGCAGACTATTGCCTGTAGGGTAGCAGCACAGCCACTTTTCCCTCAAGTGAGAAACATGGATGCTTGTTGGATGGATGCTTCTAGCTTGTGGCTAGAAGAAGGGGATATTTCAGGAGGGAGACACTGGAAAAAATGGGATTTCTTGCTAGAGAGAAGCTACCTAAACCTGAAACTCCAGGAACAGCTCCTGTAATCCTTTCATCCCTTTAACTTGAAAACTTCCTGTCCCGTTGTGGGGACAGGCAAGAGCAGCACAGCATGGTCACATGTGGAAAAGTTCATGGCCATTCAGTGTAAACACTGAATGGAATTATTACAGAAATAAACGTGGATGGATCAGCAAGACTATGAGGAGGCAACCACTTGAGGAGATGAGCTGGGACAGCCATCCCCAACCTTTCTAGCTTCACTGACTGGGAGCAGCGGTGGCAGCTGGCAGCAACAGTGGCAGGAGGGAGGGGATGATTTTGCTCATGCAATCTAATAGCAATAGCACTTAGACTTATATACCACTTCACAATACTTTACAACCCTCTCTAAGTGGTTTACAGAGTCAGTATATTGCCCCCAAAATTCTGGGTCCTCATTTTACCAACCTCGGAAGCAGTGGTAGGATTCCAATTTTTTTACTACCGGTTCTCTGGGGGTGGCTTGTTTGGTGGGTGTGGCTTGGTGGTCATGTGACTGGGTGGGCATGTCCAACTCAGCAAGATGGTGCAGCAGCTTGCTGCGGGTGATGTTAAGTTGGCCACGCCCACTCAGTCACACGACTCATCTGGCAGAGACAAGGTGATTTCCTATGTATCTTCCCTCCCTCCTCTGCCCAACTAAAGATCACGACTGCCTGCCAAGTCTGCTTGCTGAATGGGTTTTGTTTGGGGATGGTTTTTGTTTTGTTTTTTGCCAGAAGCCCCTTGGAGATAAATTTGCACCGCCAAATCTTACTGTACCTCGTTGTTGGGGTGCTGCCTGTTGCTGCTGTGGGCGCTGCTGTGGCCATCTGCGAGAGCAAAAGTAATGGCGGCGGGGGTGACAGGGCCATGTCATGGGTCCCTCCGCGGTTCTCTCCTGGGTGACAGCCAGGGCTTCGGCTACTGATCTCTGGCTTCGCCCCACTTCTCCAACTATCTGGCACTACCTTGTTCTATGTGCCGGCTGTTCAGACTTGCCGGGCCTGGCATATAAAACAGGGCATGCTTTTTTCAGTGTGGCTGCTGGACTGCAGCCACACCGAAAAAAAAGCACACAGCAGCTGCAGGCATCTCGTGACCAGCGGGGAGAGAAGCCCCGGGACATCCGCCCACCTACCTGCTGGCTGGTCAGGCTGGGCCAGGCTGGAAGAGGCGTGTCCGCCGGGAGAAGAAAGAATATGTGCTCCGGGAGGGCAGGCAGGCAGGCAAGCAGATGTCCTGGGGCTGCTGCACATGTGCACTGCATGTGTAGCGGCTGCACATGCAGTGCTCATGTGCAGCAGCCCTGGGACATTCACCCAAGCTGCACCATGCCCGCCACGTGGTAGGGAAAGCTAGGAGAGCGACTGAGGCAAGTGAACGATCAGGTGATCAGGTGAACAGGTTGGGGGCGTGGTCAGCCAGGGGTTGCCATCGGTTTGGCAACCCATGCCAAATCACCGCTACTGGTTCACCTGAACCACTGCGAACCAGTTGAATACCATCTCTGCTTATAAAAGGATGGAAGACTAAGTCAACCTTCAGCCTGTTGAGATACGAATTGCCAAATTGCGGTCAGCCGGCAGTCAGCAGAAGTAGCCTGCAGTACTGCATTCTAACCACTGTGCCACCAGGGCTCCCGCACATGTGTACATGTGTACAGCTTTGCACATTCTTCTGCCGTTTGTGCAGCCCGATTTCCAATGGGCCATGAACTGGTACCTGTCCATGGCCCGGGAGCTGGGGATCCCTGCACTGAGATACAAAGAGCATCATCTTCTATATAGCTTCTACATGTTAGGAGAAACAGATATTTTTCTAAAAGAATGAAGCCCGCCACCACCCCCTTTAGTTTTGCTAGGTTCAAAAGAGCAGTTTAGGAATTAACTGGGAGCTATTTTGAAAGGTTTGCATTGAGACTGGGAATAGTGTGCGCATTCCTCTGTCATAAGGCTTGTGCTGAAGAACAAAGCCTGAAAGTTTTGGAAATCTCATTGATTATTTAAACCAAAGTAACATTTTTTAAAGGGCTCCTGTCTGCTGAATTTGCATCTAAAAACTGCCTGTCTCCCAAGTTTATAAATCATCTCTTTTTTGAAAGGAGCTCTGGAGACAAGCAAGTTATGGGGAAAAGAAAGACTTTTCAAAGTGATTTGGTAAATCAAATGCAATGAATTCCCATGTAACCTGATTCATGAAGCCTGGAGATCAAAATATTACGGGATATGCATTGGAATGAAATCATTCTTAAGGGAAGAGTGGTAACCCCAGATAATATTGTGTATTTTTTTTTTCCTGGAGATTATGTATAAGAAGATGAAAGTGAAGAATTCTGTCTTCCTCCCTTCAATAGTATAGATGATTTAAAGGATGTCACTAGGAATCAATTTGTTCCTCTCTGAAGTTTGCCTTAACAGTTCAGTGTGGATCCACGATATATCTGCCACGTTAGGCCACATGCTTTGCAAGGCAGGGTGCATTTGAATATAAAGGACTGCATTTCAAAGGTGCCCATGGTAGTTGTTTGCCAAATTCCAATTAGAAACTAGGATCAAGCAGAAGCAGGCAGGTATTCAACCACCTGCGATATAGCAGGGATATTACCACTCAGACTTTGATACTGACGGGAAGTACAGTTTGATTGAGATTGAGGAAAAATTACACAGGCCATCATTTGTCAACACTTGACTAGGTCTCAGAAACCAGAGAGGCTGGCATAGTAGTGAAGATGTTGGGCTAGTAACAGGAGACTCGAATTCTAGTCCATCCTCATCCAAAGAAATTAATTGTGCAGATTGGGGCCAGTCCCTCTCTTTCTAAGTCTATAAATCCTCACAGATTTGTTCTTGTAGGGAAAAATGGAAGTGAATGCTTTCTACACTGCTTTAACCTCCTGAATGAAAAGTGGGCTATACTCCAGATCAGGGGTGTCAAAATCAATTTCATTGAGGGCCACCTCAGGGTTGTGTTTCACCTCGGGGGGGGGGCAGGTGGGCATGGCCAGGGTGGGCATGGCCAGCTCGACATCACTCATATCGGGGGCACCTATGGTGATCCAGGTAGAGCTGGGAGATCTATTCTCTCCAGTGGAAGAAGGTGAGACCAGGGAAAGCTCTGTTTTTGGGCTCTGTTTTCGACTGCAATGGCTTCCTACAGTCCCCTGCCAGTAAATAGGAGCTCCCAAGCTCCATTTTTGCTGGCAGAAGCACCGCAGACCAGTCCTTTTCTGTTTCCAGGGTGCCCCACAGGCCAGAACTAAGCATCCCGTGGGCCGGAT